>NC_087168.1:20557149-20569649 GCF_035594125.1 Scylla paramamosain
AAATGAGAGAAGGGAGGGGGAGGCAACACTGGAGGGGAAGCAGGAAAGGTAGTCCTGGGAGGCGGTGGAGAGGAGGGAAAGAGGAGAGAGAGAAAAGGAGAGGTGGGGGAGAGGAAGGGTAGAGGAGGTAGCAGACCGACACAGCGAAATGAGAGGAGTCTAGTCGCAATGATAATGATGCTGCTTACTGGAGAGTTTTATGGCCTGTTGTGACGAAATAAAAAGTGTCTTCAAAATGGAACTAACAATCTTTTTTCAAGCCTCGACCGGCGGCTGCAGCACTCCCACCCCCCTTGCCGCTACATCTGCGGTGATTGGCTCCCGCCCGCCGCCTCTTAGTAGGCTAAGGGATTCATGCGCAGAGCCCGCCGGCCGCGCCTCGCCCTGACACCAGACACGGGAACTGCGCACGGGATGCAGTTTACTTATCTCGCAGCCACACGCGGTTTTTGGCTTTAAACCTTATCTTCCACACTTAAAATGAATCATCAATGTTGCAGCTTGAGACAGGTTTACGGCCGTGGCGCGGCAGAGCCTTTCTTATGATAATAACGCCGCCGGACGCTGGCTGAGCCTCCCGCCGCTCACAATCGGCTCGTCAGCATGTGGATGGAAAAAAAAAAAGTATATGAATCGTAGTAAAAATACTATGATTCAAGCAGCACCAGCAGTCGGCCGCCTCTGTCGCTCACAGGTCAGCGTCATATTACCTGGAGCGGCCACCCTCCCACCAACACGCACCATTCATGCAGCTGCTCCCCGTCAATATCACCCTCCCGGCCCCCTCCCAGCCCCCTCCTGGCCCCCTCGACCCCCACCTCACATTTCTTGGGCAGCAATACGGCTCATATTTGCGTGCCGCGGCGACCCTTCCCTCAGTGGCCGCATTAGTGGTCCTGCTCTCCACCTCACCCGGAGCCGGACCAACCTTTCTCCCACGCCATTCTCCTATTACATTCTTCCGCAAGCACAAGTAGCCCCGCCAGGCAGGACCGTTTTGAAGGCACAAATGACTGATTATACACAAGACAAAGGCTCGCCAGAAGACATCTCGGTAACCATATGGGATGTCCGCTCGCCGTCCACCGTGCCGGGGTGCACCTGGCGTACCGCACAAGCACGGCCACCTCCAGCTCGCCTCACCCCAGCACGGCGGCACGGCGGCACGGCTGAGGTGTGAGACTGATCCCCGCCAGCGAGCGCCACCTGGTATTGCCGGTATAGTCTTTTCTAAATCGCCATAGGGCACGAACTGATCCAAAGATACGGATCGTTACTGATCCTGCCGACACTCACTACGAAGGCCAGACTTACCAAGGATTTGCATGTACTGGCGCCGCTCAGAGCCGTCACCGCCAGGCTCACGGCACAGCTGCTGTCTGGCTTAATGCGAATCACAGACGTGCACTGTATGGGATCTGACACCTTCTCCAAGGCTTTTAATTATTTTTTCATACCATTGAAGTCAACGCTCCAGAATGAACTGATGAATCTACTGCTACCCCGCAATGTGTAAAATAAATAAATAAAAAATTCGTCCTACATGACTATTATTTTTGTCTCTTTCTTATCCTATTTCAGGTAAGAAAATGGAATTCTCTTTGTTGCGGATTCTGAGAAACGCTTCAGATCGCATAGTGTCCATCTCTGCCCCGTGTGTCAGTGTCTCTAGGCTACTATTTATATTGCACAACACTTTAAGCCTCACAACAAGCAAGACCGTGGGCACGACACTCATAGCGGGTATAGACGCTTGCTTACAGATCAAAGCATGGCAGTTAGACTTATGACTCCAAATATCCGTCGTTCTGTAAATCATAAGATGTCTTCCTGTACACTGCCTCGATATGTTCTCGTAACTGTTGTGATAAATGTTTCCTTGAGGTGGATTCCTTCCCTGTGGTTTCCTGCAGCAAACCACTTACTCCAGTAACGATACTCTTGCTATGCAACAAGTACTAAATAAATACATACACCCATTTACCTGATATCCATCCATGGTATCCATAATATATATATATATATATATATATATATATATATATATATATATATATATATATATATATATATATATATATATATATATATATATATATATATAGATAGATAGATAGATAGATAGATAGATAGATAGATAGATAGATAGATAGATAGATAGATAGATAGATAGATAGATAGATAGATAGATAGATATTGTATAGCTAAGCAGTTTTCATGTATAAAAAATGTGTTGAAGATGATAGTAATAAAAGGAATAACTCCCCCCAAAAAATAATAACACCAAAGATCAATAACAAGAACTACAACAATGAATAATAAAAATAATAAATAAGTAACAAAAATAATAATAAATTAATGAAGGAATTAACAACTGAATAAACAAACAATCATATATATATATATATATATATATATATATATATATATATATATATATATATATATATATATATATATATATATATATATATATATATATATATATATATATATATATATATATATATATATATAAAAACACACACACACACACACACACACACACACACACACACACACACACACACACACACACACACACACACGGTATATTTTTAACTTCAGATTTGGTGACAGCATTGCCTTGTTCAGCTGAGCCTCGTGATAAATGGAACCAGACGCCGGGGAGGCGAGGCGGGCGGGAGGCACACACGGACTGGACATGAAGAAAACCTAAGGCAACGCTCACTGGAAATGCATTCCGTCAACCAATTAGTTGCGGATGAAATACTAGAAAGAGTTGATGAATATATTTACTCGAAACAAAGACTTAGAGCAACTCCACTCCCTCCATGAAGCTGCAATGAAGAGGAGCGGCACACACAAACACACACACACACACACACACAGGCACCAAGCACTGTTTTTACTGAAGGATATAACATCGCGATAAATAATTTCCTCCTTCCTTTGATGCACAATAACTATAATCAATAGAGCGAGGCAGACTCAAGCCACGAATAAAAAAACCGGAACCTTACATTGCTCCAGAACAAAGCTTCACATCACTTTTAAGACAATACCCAACTTTTGCTGGGGAACTCATGTCATTGGGCCTCGCATTTCACTACTCTATCCTGCAGGGTGCTCTTATACGCGCGGACCTTCGTGACAAACATGGTAACCCTCGCCATAGGAATGATTCTTGAGTTCACTGGAAGATGGAAGAGAAAGGAAAGAGTGAGAGTAAACATCAGTGTCAGAGAGGCGGGGAGAGGAAACGAAGCCACGTATGCCGTACAATGGGAAGGACTACCAGGAAGCCGTACAGTACACCCTCACGCTGGGCCAATTCACGTGCCTTTTTTC
The DNA here is from genome assembly GCF_035594125.1 of Scylla paramamosain. Taxonomy (NCBI): domain Eukaryota; kingdom Metazoa; phylum Arthropoda; class Malacostraca; order Decapoda; family Portunidae; genus Scylla; species Scylla paramamosain. The sequence continues at coordinate 20,560,501 of NC_087168.1, forward strand.
TCATTGAAGCCAAAAAGATAATTGGGCACCAGAAAATTAAGGTCATGTTTTTCGCTACCTATTTTCTGTATCTGATTTTCGTTGGTAAGTTTCCCTAATAATTACCTAGGAACATCAATTCATCTTAGTTTCATTTCGCAACATTCTTGGTGGAACAGCTATAAGATAAATACAGAGAGTAATTTCAAGTATAAGGGAACTAATAAGATAAACAAAAGTAGTAAAGCATGAAGAAATACTTAAGAGATAATGCACTAAGAACATTCTACTCAAACGATTTACTTAGAATGGATGCATTTGATATAAAATTAATAATGCTAATAAAATTAAGCAAATATAAGGGAATTAATAGCTAAGTAAAGCAAGAAGGAATACCTAAGACATAATATAACAGAAAATATTTTACTTAAGCATCAAGGAGCAATTCTCTTAAGATGTTTATATAAGGTGTAAATCTAATAATGGGAAGATATTATGATTAAAATAACAGGGAGAAATATAACATTACACGAACTATCATACTCAAGAGATAATATAAAAAAGTAATTCAGGTATTAAACAGAAGCCATTTACTTAGCGTGGTTGTTAGCTGGTTATATTAGATAGTCAGGCTCTAATAGTTATTCTTATGTAAATATTGAAACCACGTCAAGAAATATAATACAAGACGACCAATCATACTTTACCAAACACAAAAGAAAGAGGAATTTAACGTTTTATTTATTACAGGAACCTGCTCAGTCTTAATAATATGATCTGATTCAAATTCAGAGTATAATTTTTGAAAGACAACAGTGACAGCAAAAGGAGAAATCGAGTATAAACTTATCAGTGCATCATGTAGTTATACCCTCTCCGTTAAATCACCCCATGTTAGTTAAATATATCAGCACGCGTTATACTGTAATCATGAGTCGAACAGCCCTGAGTAGATGAGATGAATCAGCGAGGAGCAGCCACGTAGCGGGTCTTGCAAAGCGATGCAGCATGAGAATAGCACGGAATTTCAAGTTCAGAAGATTACCGTCACAAACTGGGAGATGAAAGGAGGCAATACAATGCAGCGAAAAGCAAGGGAAGGACAGGTGGCATAACGAAGGACAGGGCGGAGAGGCTAACACGCTTTACCTATCCTATACTTAGTTCCACGTCAAGAGAGGTGCGTGTCTCGAACTTCTTCACCCGTAGCAGACGTGCCACAGAGGCGTAGTCACATTTATAAAGCTACGATATTTAAGAACATAAGAATTAAAGGAAGCTGCAAGAAGCCATCAGGCCTACACGTGGCAGTCAGTCCCTGTATGAAAATTAATGTACCTACCTATTTGCACCTATCATCCTCATCCATAACTCTGTCAAATCTCTAGAGTACTCTTATGTAAGTTGTGTATATATTTGTCTTATATGCATGATCAAGTATGTGTACCGATTTATGCATTCAAATATTGAGTGATGTGTATAGAAAAAAAAAGTAATTGTGTTTTATAAATATATGGATATGAGTATGTGCATTTTCCTAAACATAGGTGGTCATTATTTCCTACGAATAAAAAAAAAAGCATCCAACAGAGACGAAGGATACAGAGTTTAGTTCTCTGGCGCATGTGAAGTAAGATATTGTTCCTGTCTTAAGGTTATGAAAATATCTCAATAGTATAGCAGTGAATTTTTATAAGACGCAGTATATATAAAAAAGATTATCCATTTCTTCCTTATTTACAGACCAGAGATGATTCTTTCTGGGTGCACTTGAAAGAAAACAGGACAGTAAGGTCAGCAATCTACAGAAAAGAAGAAAAGAAAGTTGTAATAAGGTCCCATCGTCAACCGGACATAGGAAAGAGTTGAAAATAGTTAAGGAAATTTAAGAAACGCAAGAAAACAGGAAAAAAAAATGTCTATAAATTGATACTACCTAAAAATAAATAGATAAATAATAACCTATCTATCTATATACCAAAGCATCGCACACTCATACACACAACATTCACACTCTTAGTCCCGCCATAATGAGGATGTTAATAAATTTGGTGGAGAAGGATGAGATCAAGTTATTTCCTGTAGTGTTCTGATAGTCGCCTCTCTATGGAACTTAAATGCAATATAGATGCAAGAACGAAATAAACAGCATCTTCCAGTGTTTGCAGGTGAGAAGAATGAAGGAGTAAGATTTAGTTAAGCCTGACATTAGTGAGACAGGGTATAGGAAGTAGTCTTGTAAAGTTCATATGATTTCCCATTTATAATATATGAACAAATTTCACCTTCATGAAAAAAAAAAAGGAAATATCATCAATACTTTATTCTATTTTTCAATTATCACTATTATTACTCATGACAACTACAACTGTTTGCTCCTCCACCACCACCACCACAATCACTACCATCACCAATTTGCCCTTCATAAATAAATAGGAGTACTACTACCACTAGCATTTTTTTTTACTTTATTCCTCAGCTATAACAACTGTTAGTGATGATATTTACAACTATCTTCCCCCACCACCTCTTCCATCACATACAAACAAGAGCACTACCATTATCACCTCTTTACTTCATTCCTCAACTATTACTCATGACAACTACAACTATTTTGCTCGTCTCCCCCCACCACCCCACCCCCACCCCCACCACCACCACCACCACCACCGCTTCCATCACCAATTTCACCTCCATCGGCAAAAAATTAAGAACTATACAGCTTTTTTTTTTTCCACACACACAAACTATTGCCACCATTTTCCGTGACTACTACAACTTCTTTTCCTCCTCCACCACCACCAGCACCGCCACCACCGTCTCTCCTTCACCACCGCCGCCATTGTGATGTAAATTTTTCGCGCCTCCTGATGACTCAACATTTTTACTGGGAACTTATAAATAATTTGGCGTGTCCGGCCGGCATACAGAATACATAAATATCAGATAGCACGGTGGAAACTGGCTCCCTCCTAAATAGTGCTTCTATCAAAAACCACAACTTACAAAGATCGTGATAGCGGTGTCATGAATATCTATGTCACTCACGTTGGCCCCCCTCTCTCTCTCTCTCTCTCTCTCTCTCTCTCTCTCTCTCTCTCTCTCTCTCTCTCTCTCTCTCTCTCTCTCTCTCTCTCAGACGAGCAATCATGCAGATGCCGCCACTATCCAGAATGAAAATACCGATAACAAATGAAACTTAATGGTCAAGACAGTTGGTTACTTATATTCTCCCTTTCCTCCTGTCTTACTTCGTCTTTTCTTTTCTCTCCTCTAGCCCAGCAATCACATGTTTAAGTACTCAGAATAGTTGATCCCTCGCTTTCTCCGGTCATGCTTCTCACTTCTTTTCTCTTTCTGTCTCTCCTAAACCACATAGACGTTGGTACAGCACAACAGAAGGTAAAGATATACAATATAAGACGTAATGAGTGGAAGGTTAGTACTTAAGGGAGACCAGGTGATATGTCCAGTCATGATCATTTAAACATCAATTAGAGACCTAACTAGGGTGCTTAAATAAACAGACAAATAAATAAATGAATAAATAAATAAAATATAAACAAATAATGTGATAATAATAATAATAATAATAATAATAATAATGATAATAATAATAATAATAATAATAATAATAATAATAATAATAATAATAATAATAATAATAATAACAATAAATAATAGTTAATATATCAACACCTAATAAAGCTGGCATTAGCAGTTTGCACGGTATCAATTTAAGACCAATTAGAGACCTTCCTTTGGCATAAGTGTGAAAGATGCCCAGTGAACACATCCCAAGAGTGCATGATCATAATGAGCCTGAGACAGGAATACTGTGGTGCTAAGCGTTTGGTACAGAGAGCATCATTGCATAGCGGACTTGTTGTGCAGTGCCGCGTTTCAACTGGCAGATACACAGAGCAGAGAAGTGACGGAGATCTCAAGTTGAAATAGTCTTCAGAATATACTCGATTCATATAATATTTGTCTAGGTAGGAAGTCGAGTTACATGTAATTCAACTGGTTTGCTAAAAATCTATCAACTGTCAGGTGTTGTTAAGAGACTGCCGCCAGATCAGAGGACTTGAGGTTAAGGGAAGAGGGAAATCAATGTGGAAATGAGTATTCACAACATTTGGTTTGCTAAGAAGTCGAGTACCATCTCAAGTTTTCTGATCTGGTAAACATCTATCAATTGTCATGTTTTCTAAGGAGATTTTCACGATATTAGAATACTCATAGCTGAGGGAAGCGGCGGAACACAATGAAAGTGAGTGTAGAAGGCTATTAGATATATATGATTCCTTATTCAGCTTTCCTTTGTTCTTATGCTTCTATATGGTAGACTTATGGTCGCGGCTGTATTTCTACTTGGTTTAAATGTTAATGTCAACTAGTGCTGGTGCTCCTATACATAAAACAATCTATCTTCATAATTTTCCAGGTATCAGGACGCCACTTAAGTATTGTTATCTCAGTTATTTATATTTTACTGAAAAGATCATTATTTCTCCCTTTTCCTATACATTCCTAGCAAAGTCTTCCCCAGTCTTCACCTTTGCTGTTCCGCTTCCTGACTACTGTATTGTACCAATTAGTTCCAGTAATATCACCGCGAATAGCAATAATAAGGACTAGTGGCTGTGTTGAGATTTGTACTTTCCTTTGAATTCTAACTCTTTTTTTGGCGTTGTCTTTGCCACAAGGAGTTCCAGATATCCACGCATCGTCAAGGTAATATGTTCATGTATTTTTGCGCTATCTTCGTCGTAAGGAGTTGTGGTATCCATGCACCCTCGTAATATGTCCATTGATTTCATGAGTTCACATGGAGCCAATGCATATTCTCAGGGTTTGAGCGAGGCAAGGATTGGATGACCACACACGTATGAGACAAGGAAGAAGAATTCACGTTGAACTCATGACTGTAACACGTCTCCAAATTAAATATATATCCTGTTAATATCCCTGTTAATAATGACGTTAATGTCCCTGTTATCAATTTACTTATTTTATCTATCTATTCACTGTTTTATATACAACTCACTTTAGACACTAAGACTCCATTTTCTTTTCATCACGAATATCTGTAAGCCGAAAAAATCTCTACTCCTGAAGATACTTTGGAGGAAGCAGCATCGAAAAGGGAAACATTGTAATGAAGTAGGAAAGGATGTTAGTAGAATGCTGGTCTGTTTCACTTTTCGGCTGCCTACTGCACAAGAGGTTACGTGCCTGAGACGCTGCAAAGATCAGGTTGCATGAGAATGGATTAAGTCAGCAGAGGAAAGGTAAGTCGAAAAACACCGTATCACCAAAATCCTGCCAGAAAGAAAGGATAAACAAATGAAGTTAAGTAATAATGATAAACATATACGTGTACATTAAAAAAAATAAATAAACAGGAGGATAAAGTCATCAATAAGTAAGCAAATAAAATAATAAGTAAATAAATAAATAAATAGATCAATAAAAAATGAGAAATAAAATAAAATAAATTAACTAATAAATAAACAATAAGAAGAAATATACGTATATATATAAAAAATAAATAAATAAACGGAAGTATAAATGCATTAACAAGTAAACATATAAAATAAAATAAAATAAAATAAAATAAAATAATAAATAAACAGATAAATAAGTAAATGACCAAAACGCAAGTGAAAGAAAAATAAACTAAATTAACCAATAAATAAACAAATAAAATCATGAATAAATAAATAAATGAATAAATAAATAAATAAATAAATAAATAAACACCAAAAAAACATGGAAAAGAAAAAGAAAATCAATCAAATCGAATCAAATCAAATATATAAAATACAAAATAAACATACAATAACGTAAATTAACATAAAAAAAAAAAACTAAATAAATTATGAGGCCTTTACCCTCACCAACAAATTATTAATGTTAATGACGTGCTGATTGAGACGCCGCGAGACCCTTGCAACCACGCACTCCGCAACGATGAGTATCTGCACCAGGAGGAACACAGGGAAGAGCAAAGGAGAAGCAGCAGCAACAACAACGGAGAGGATAAGATATGTAAGGAAATATATATATGATGTGGAGCGTAAGAGGAGGGGTAGTAGTAGTTATAGTGGTGGTGGTGGTGGTGGTGGTGGTGGTGGTGGTGGTGGTGGTGGTGGTGGTGGTGGTGGTGGTGGTGGTAGTAGTAGTAGTAGTAGTAGTAGTAGTAGTAGTAGTAGTAGTAGTAGTAGTAATAATAATAATAATAATAAAAATAATAATAATAATAATAATAATAATAATAATAATAATAATAATAATAATAATAATAATAATAATAATAATAATAATACCTAATAAAAACAACAACAAAAACAAAAACAACGAAAACAACATCGACACTACCACCACCATCACCACCGCTTCTCCCGCCGACAACAACAACATCAACAAACTATATAAACAAATGCACCAATATTAATATAATGTAAATAACAGATCAGCTTTAGTTTTGCAGAAGGCTCGGGGAGAAGCTCAGCATTAGCGTGGCATCGACAGCGTTACAGGTACCCTTGCAAAACACAGCAGTCGGGAACAGTATACACACGAAGCGGTGCATAGACCAGTACATTCTTGCTCGCATCTCAGTTAAAGCAATGTTCCTCACGGTATCATCAGTGATTAAGGGACAATAATCTACGTGCGGTGTCCTTAGTGATTCCTCGACGCCTGAATTTCACTGCGACATGCAACAATTTACAGCACTAGAAGTAATGTTGTCTCTCTAAGCGTCTATAAGAAAGAGGGCTACTGAAAAGAATAGATTTTGCAATTCCTAGCCAATACAATGTTTTGCAATTCCCAGACACCTTAATTTCACTACCATATATGACTAGAAGCACTTCAAGTAGTATAAGAAATCCTTATAAACATCTACAAGAAAGAGGACAATGAAAACGAATGCATTTTTTCAATTTCTAACCAGTATAACATTATGCAATTCCCCGACGCCTTAATTTCACCGCGATTTGCAAACAGAAGCAATAAAAATAACGTATGAAATTTTTATAAGCATCTACAAGAAAGATGAGTACTAAAGAAAATAGACGTTACAATTCCCAGCCAGTGTAACGTTTGGAGGTGACTGTAGAACAAGAAAATATGTCTCAGAGTAGTTAGTGATTAAGGAAAGCTGCCAAATAATACTAAAATGGTTAATGGATGAGTGTGCGGCAAGAGAAGAAAGACAAGGCCATTTTGAATTCTTAGAGGCTTCCTGCTCCAACTGTGCATCAGAAGGAGAGAGGGAGACAAGGAAGGGCCGAAAGAAATATCATTCACTGCAAACAAGGGGAAGAAAAGGGAAGGAAAATAAAAGATCTAAGGATATTAGTTGAATCGCACAAGGGGGAAGAATAAGGAAAAGAAAACAAGAAATCTATGGAATTGTTAGACGCAGCGAAACAAGGGAAAGAAAAGAAAAATGAAAGAAGGGTCAAGGAAAATATCAAACTGCGAACAAGAGGAAGAAGAGAGAAATAAGAGGAAAGATGTAAGAAAATATGAGACGCCATGAAGAAGGCAAAGAAAAGGGGAGGATGAAAGAAAGAAAGGAAAATATCGAAAAATACATTAGTCACAGGGAATAACAAGAAGAAAATACAAAGAATAGACAAAGAAACAACAGAATAAGCGAAAAGGATGCAAAGGACAACAAAGACAACACAGGAATAATTACACTTCTACTCTAAACTGCTTTTAAGAGATGGAACTGAAGTCCTGCCACTCACCAACCACCGGCCACACACACACAGGAAACATGACCCACATCAGCACGTCCTGACAACCAGCCACCCGTCACATGTCACTAACTGCGCTAAGTTGACCGAATTTTCCCGCAGAGAGACGCTTCGTGGTATCTTGTGTTCACTGTCTAGGATTATTTTGCTTCCGTGTTCAACTGACTTTGTGTTTTTGAGGTGCCTAACGTCGATCCCCTGCTGATACAAAATACGGTCTTATTTGACTGTACTGGAAGTTATTTGTTTTTTGTTTTTCTCAAGGGTGTTTTCATAATTCTAGTGAAAGTTCAACATGGATTCTGCATCATCAACAAGACAAATACTCATGACAATGCGGCTAATCATCCCTGTGGTATCTGAAAGTAGTCTAGATGAGAGAACAAAGCGTTTAAAAATACACGAACACAAGGAATTGGATTACACTAAAGGAAGATTCGTATTTACAAAGATTTATGTAGTGTTCATATCATCTATGAGTCACTGCTTTATGTAAGGTATTTTCTTGATCATAAACATATTTCTTTATTATATCTCAATGTAGAAGTTATACATTCGCATTTGTAAAAGGTTTATTCCTTCGTCAAGATTATTTTCAAAGGTCGACGATAATTCCTCGTGTTCGCATTTATATTCTTTCCTATGAGATGATACAGAACACTTGTTAAATTATCATTAGACTTATGAAACCATCCTTAAAAAACAATATTAATAAACTCGACTAAAGAATGATGAATACAAGATGTAAAGCGATGGAATGTCTGGAGATGCGGTTCTTAATCCCACAGGGGCGTCTCTCAGGAGTGGCGGCCCTCGCAGCATCCACAAGATCAAGTTTCTGTCCGCCCCCATTACTTTCTTGCCGAGTGAGTGACTGTCTCCTCCACCGTAACCTACAACGCAGCGACTGGGCGACGAGAGGAGTGGATGTGGCTCTTAACAACGAAATATCATAACCACCAAAACTTTGCATCCTTCGAAAATCACCAGACTTGTACCAGACTCCTTTAACAAAGATATACACGCATGAAATAACGATGGTAATAACAACAATCTGTCTTTATCTATTTATCAGGATGGGATTCCCCTTAAAGTACGGTTCCTAGGATAAGACGACACGGCTCGCATTGTAGGAATAAAAATACTGAGGAGGCGGTTACCAGTCTCCTCTCCGCGTCGCTTTTAATTGTCTTGTACGATGTGCAGGGAGTCTCCGGCTGCAGATTGTACTGCCAGATTGTCTTTACCATAGAAAGAATAACGATGATGATGATAGAAATGACAGAAGTAATAGCAGTGATGATGACGATGATGATGATGATGATGATGATGATGATGATGATGATGATGATGATGATGATAATAATAATAATAATAATAATAATAATAATA
>NC_087168.1:20577149-20584649 GCF_035594125.1 Scylla paramamosain
CACCACGTGTTGTCTGTCTGTCTGTCTGTCTGTCTGTCTGTCTGGTATACTCCCTTCTATTTGCATCCTGAGTATAACAACAACGCGAATGCCTGGAACCTTACGCAGGTGGTATTCATAACAGGTATACTTAAGGTGAGCCCGGCTGATTAATGACAGGTAAGGGGAGTGACAGTAAAGGGACAGGAGGTGTGACGTGTATGACAGGTGTAAGTATATCTGAGCATTAAAAATACCGCACTTCCATTACATGTCCGTATATGATAAAATAAAAATGATAAACTGCACCGAAATGAGACTGAAGCAACGTGTGTTCAATTTTCGTGGAATTTCTGTATCGCGCCCGAGGAAAACCTGTGTGTGTGTGTGTGTGTGTGTGTGTGTGTGTGTGTGTGTGTGTGTGTGTGTGTGTGTGTGTGTGTGTGTGTGTGTGTGTGTGTGTGTGTGTGTAGTAGTAGTAGTAGTAGTAGTAGTAGTAGTAGTAGTAGTAGTAGTAGAAGCTGTAGTCGCCTTAAGATGAGATGTTCAGCATTTCACTTATAAATAACGGACATTTTATATATATTACGGAACAACAAGCGACTTTTTTTTTTTTTATTTATTATTGGCTACTAGATTTCTTACAGTTATTAAAGAGCATGTATAGTATGTGTCCGGGAGCCTGGCAGCCTGAATATAAGAACCCAACACCACGCATCCCTCGGTATAGTAAACTGCTTCGCTTTCACTCCAGCAAATATTTCTACATATGCCAGCCTATGATTTAGAAGGGCTCCAGTTTTAAATATTTCTCTCACTTATGGCAGCATTTCTATATATGCCTACGGTTCTCGTAATTTAAGATGACCTGAACTAACTTTAAAAATTTCTTTCTTTCACACAAAGTAGCATTTCTGAATATGCCTACCTATAGTCGTAATTTAGAAAAGTTTCATCTTAGTTTAAAAAATACATTTCTCCCTCTCCAAGCAATATCTCTACATATGCCTACCTATAATTTTAAAAAAGGCTTGAACTTGCATTAAAAACTTCCTTCGTAAAACACAAAACGAACAGCTTTCCACATTCCTTTCCAAAGAGATCCGAGCAGCACTGTTTTCATGCAAACGCAGCAATTCTCTATTCAGCAGGATAGACGGTAACCTGCACCACAATCCAATTGGGTATTTGCACCCCTGAATTGAAATAATGTTGACGAATGTTAGACGACGCATGAACATAAAGAAAACACCTGCGGAACATGAACAATTACATGCCTTAGATTTTATTCACATCGCATTCCAGTCAGGCCTTCCTTTATCTCACATGTAGGAGCATAACAGCGTTTCTCTAGTCTTATTAGAATTGTGAATAGAAAAAAAAAGCCGTGCATTACCCATGAGCTGAGAGAGGAGCGTGGCGCCACCAAGCACAAGCAAACTCTGCCGGCCAAACACAGGCCAAGAGGAAGGCAGGAGTGCATGATCTCAACACTAAAAAATCAATGAGGTTTGCAAGCTTTGTGGCTCGTCAAGGCCGCAAGGGAGGGTAGGCAACACCAGACCGCTGCCCAAACACACCACTGATAGGAAGACTGGTATATACGAGTACCTCTGATGCTTTAGAAATACCACACCACACGGTATAAGATTCTGCGGGACAAAGAGATGCTGGCGGGGTTATCAAAGCAGTAAGCCTCTAAAAAGCCACCGATATGAAGGCCGTGATAACTCCTCGATACAGAAACATCACACCAAACAATGCAAGAAAATAGAGAAAGACAAGGAAATATTGGCAAGGCTTCAGTGTAACGTTCTCACATGAATTTCTTTTATTTGCTACTTCGAACACTCCAACAATTACACGGCATGAACACTTCTAGATGGTCGGTAGACACAAAAAAGGATGACTATACACAGACATGCATAAGGGCATATATAAAGACAGACACGGGCATCTTTCTTCTAAAAGGATAAATTTACGGGGATTCTAAACTCTCAGTCATCGGGAAGAGGTCTGTGCAGCACATAGGCACAAGACACAATAGACAGAAGTAAACAGACGGGCAAACAGAAAGCGAAGGAGACAGGTCCGTTTCTTACACATGGGTAAGTTTCTGGTTATTCTAAATTATCAAATGTCCAGCATGAGTTCGTCTATATAAGAGACGGAGACAAAAAGCAATAGATACAATTATACAGGTTAGTGAAAGGTAGAATGACAAAATGATATACAGTTTGCCAGCAATGATTACTATGATTATCCTCAATTATCACCTGTGTACTATCAAATCGTTTTCTTTAGAGATAGACACCAAAACCAATAAACAGAAACATTTGTAAAGGTAATTAAAGGTGGAAAAAAAAATTTAAACAGTTTTCAAGCTATGATTATGATTATTCTAAATGGCCACCTGTGTAGCATTACTGCATCTACATAAAAGATTAACACCAAAAGCAATACAGAAAATCACAAAATTATATAATAGGTAGAAACAGAATATTGTACAGTTTCAAAGCCAGAAGCTGCGTATGAGGCACAAGAAGGGAAGTACACGAGCCACTTGAAGGACGCCGGCAAGTAACACCTTGGCGATACTGGTGGCGGTGTGAACTATAATCATAAGCACCTGTTTACATCTCAGCCTCCACGGAAAGTCAATAAATAATAAGTGGGACTCTTCGGCTTTTATGTGGTAAGTGTTCTGTAATATACAACACATACAACACAATACAATACGTTATTATAGATTGTTTGGTTTTGATTTATGTGTTTATTCGATGTAATTGTTCCTTTTCTTGCATACTGCCTTTTGAACGACAACGACTAAGGTGACAGTATGTGAAAGATAAGACTACTACTACTACTACTACTACTACTACTACTACTACTACTACTACTACTGCCACGTGTTTCACTACGTCATGTTATAGTGAGGTGACGTAAATGACAAGTGACCTGGACAATAATTTTCTTCCCCAACAGAGTAAGTGCCGGCGCGGGGAAGCGGATTACAGTTCACGCACATGAGCGGCTCTGTTACTGCGGTGAGGTGCCTCAAGGTGGGGGAGCGACAGGTGTTGTGTGTGTAAGTATATTTTCAGTAAAATATTTAACTGTTGTTGATGTTGGTGGTGGTGGTGGTGATGCTGGTGGTGGTGGTGGCGGTGGTGGGTCAAGATTACAGAGATGCAGCGCACAAAGAGGTAGAAGCGAAGATGTGGGAATTATGAAAGGGAAAATATGACTAAATATACTAACTGCTCCAGCCATGAACTTCTCACGCGTTCAGTATCATAAACTGAATACATTATACCATGCAAAAATTTGACTACTTGATTTTTAAATATAGGGAAAAAAAAAAAAAATGTTGGTAATTTTTCGCTACATAATTTCCTCTTAAGATAACCCTTTGGCCTGTGTCCTCATCTTTACAATAAAAACTCAGTGAAAGGTAGAGTCGGTATGTTTTCAGTTTCCCCCAAAGCCACAAGCCGTCTATGTCTATGAAAAAATATCATAAGGAGACTAAAATAATGTTGTAGCTTGTGATATGACGCATGCACTCCAATGATACCACAACTACCCACTATAGAGAAGAGTTCCTATCACTTTTAAAATCCTATGTTAATTTACACAACTTCCCTGTTCATTCATGTACTTAGGTAATTAAAGAGAAGCAGTGTGAATGTAAGGAGACAAAGATGATGTTGTGGCCTATGAGGTAATGCATGTACTCTAATCCGATATACAGAAGAGTTCCTATTACTTCTTGCTTTCTTTACCAATTTACACCACTTACCCATTGAATAATATACTCAGAAAGCTCAAAAGAAACAGTGTGAAGGTTTTCTCTTTTTCTTCACCAAGTTTAGTATTCTCTTTTCACTAATGTAGAGATGCGAAAGCGACTATCTCAATCATATTAACTTTCCACAAATCAGGAATTTTTATTTTAATATGTCCACGTGCAAAACCCTCCAGTATACACAGAGAAATGTCCCCATAGCCAGGACACGCTGATGATGCAGGTGTGCTTATTACAAAACAGAATCACACACACGAAGGAAGCCCATGCGGCGATAACATATGTATGACATCCCAAGATTTATAGTGCCGAAAATTCCAAGAGTCAAAAATAGTGAAAAGCGTCTCTTGTGAAACGTAATAAGAGATTCTGTCAGTGTAAAATTAACTAGAAAATATTTCTTAGCGAAAAAAAATTAAGCTAAGACATTTTATTGATCACATTTGTAGCTTGTAAAGAAATTTCATGTAGTATTATAGGAAAAATATATATTCATAAAACATCCCATCAAAATAGAGTAATTAGGTAACAGGGTACTTCCCATGATTATAAACTGAAATGCAAGTATGAAAAATATCAAATAAATATTCAAGGGACAAAATTACTCGACAGTGATATTTCATAAAAAGGGAAATAGAAACGAAGCATGTAAACAGACAAATTATTACATGCATAAACAAATAAACCAATCCATCTATATAATAAACTGAATGCTCCATTAAAAGAGGGAATCAGAGAGGAGACACGCCTCGTATCATTGTAAAAATAAAAATACACTAGGGGGGGTTCCCAGTCCTCTCGTTCCTTTCTCAATTCCTCAGTCTATCACGATACAGCAGCAGTATTTTTTAAACCTGAAGGTGGAGTGCATGGCCAGACTGTCTTCCCACCCACAGAGGATAATGAATAAATATAAAAATAAATAAAAACTATAAAAAAAATCAGTAGCGTTTCACCCAAAGAGGAGTAAATGGATAGGTTTGGAAGACGAGTTCTCAGAATCCACCATTGACACACACAGCGAGAGACTGTTTAGGAAATTCGAGTGTATCATGATTGCATTCAGTAAATAACTCGAACATTATAATTTCTGGGAAGAAGTAGCGTGATCGTGCATGAGATTCCAAAGGCGTCTAAGGAAGTCACGCTAATACAGGTAAGATAAAGGTGATGTGAGAGAACAAACTTAATGCAATAGACACCTGTAATTTGTAACACCACTATGTTCCTTGAGGGCAGTACTATCGTTACTCGTTGTAGTGAGACATGTGTTACTGGTATAGCAAAAAAAAAAAAAACGAATTACTAGTCATTTACTTTCCCAAGCCTTTACATAGATACTTTCTCGTTTCTATAAATTCTTTCTTAGGGGGAATAAGAAAAATTATTGAAAGGTGAAAGTACAGTAACGCTGCATCATTCTGCTTTCTCCTACACGAACAATTCCACCAGTCACTCCACATTAAACCGACTACGAACTAATAGATGGACGGAATGCGTCACTCTACAAAGGAGAATGAAGAAATCGGTATATTTCACAAAGGATCACTAAGGAATCTCTGGGCGCTAAAAGATTAAATTAATATACAAGAAATGGAAGACTGAGTAAGTTACGAATCAGAGTGATTAAGCGAAGACGAACCATGGAGGAGAATTTTAAACGAGAATGAAATAAAAGAGAATCGCGGGTGCCAAGAAGGACCCTGCGGAACACCACCGCTAAAGGAACATCGTAGAACTAGCCAAGAAGAGCAAAAAGCGTCGCAAATTCGATACTTATAAATTAGAAGCTCAAACCAACCACTTGCTCAAAAGTAAAACAAATATAATGTACAAATGTCTTGAATAATTACATTTTATCAATACGTATGCCATTCATTTCAAGTCTTAATCTCACATTGGCTAAAGGGGAACTGCTTGCACTCCTCCCTCAGTCCCGGAAAGCAAAGGACTTAGTGCTGGTGGGTAAGTTCTCTGATTTCTAATGATTCTTAAAGGCAAAACAAACACCAGGACACCAGAACGAAGAAATGCGTAAGTAATAGTGGATAATAATAAGGATAAGAAAAGGACAAAGAAGACAATATGGAAAAAAGAAGAAAAAGAAGAACAAGAACAAGAACAAGAAGAACAAGAACAAGAACAAGAAAAAGAACGAAAACAAGAACAAGAACAAGAAGGAAAGAGAAAACATAGACTAATAATAATAATAATAATAATAATAATAATAATAATAATAATAATAATAGAAGAAGAAGAAGAAGAAGAAGAAGAAGAAGAAGAATTGGAATTATTTATACTATAAATAATTATTTATACTATTCAATTTCTCTCTCACACACACACACACACACACACACACACACACACACACACACACACACACACACACACACACACACACACACAAATAAATAAAAAAAGAGTAAGTGCCCCTTCGGTTTGTTTCTTGTTTGGTGGGAAGAGAGAGAGAGAGAGAGAGAGAGAGAGAGAGAGAGAGAGAGAGAGAGAGAGAGAGAGAGAGAGAGAGAGAGAGAGAGAGAGAGAGAGAGAGAGAGAGAGAGAAGGAAAAAAATATCCCAGAGGAGGGGTTCACTGCCCTTGGCTTGTTTCTTTTTTCATTGTTTATTTTTACGACAACCAGGGAAAACAGAGCCACGTGTTCTCTCAAACCTCGTGTCTCTGAGAAAATAATACGCGGGAGAATAAGAAAGGGAAGTAAAGGAGGAAGAATAAAGAGAACAAACAGAACAAAATATACAAGATAAGTACAAGAGGATGATATACTAAAAGAAAATAAGGGGAATAAAATATATATTACATGCAAGAATAAGAAAGAGAAACAGAGAAGGAAAAATAAAGAGAAAGAGAAGAAAATATATAAGATAATTACAAGAGAATGAAATACTTAAAGAAAATAAGGGGAATGATATATATTACATGCAAGAATAGGAAAGGGAAGCAAAAGTGTGATAAATATGTAAAGAGAACGCGTAGAAAACAAAATATATAAATGGAATGGAAGAGGAAGACATAGATAAAGAAAACAAAGAGAACAACAATAATACGCGCAATAATAAGAAAGGGGAAGTAGAAAAATGAAGAAATGCGCAGAGAAAACAAACAAAACAAGAACAACAGACAAGAATAAATAAGAAAAGTCGAGGAAAAAATAAGTAGAGAACACAACGGGAACAAAATATATAATACCAGAAGAGAACAAGTTTAACATCATCCATATACACTTCTATTACTTCACTCCACAACAGAAAAGAAGGCAAGAGAGAAAGAAAATGTCAAGTGAACTAAGTCGCATTATAAAGACAGTCAAAATAAGAGCGATGATTCACTATTGCTAACATAAGGAGTATAAGGAGGAATACAAGGAGAAACATACTTAAAAAATTCAAACTGAGTGACGAGAGAGAGAGAGAGAGAGAGAGAGAGAGAGAGAGAGAGAGAGAGAGAGAGAGAGAGAGAGAGAGAGAGAGAGAGAGAGAGAGAGAGAGAGAGAGAGAGAGAGAGAGAATGGTAAGTGAATCTAGACCTGTATTTTGAGGAAGGCCAAATCAAACAAGACTAAGATAAGTGGAGAAACATAAGGAACAATATAAAGAGAAATATACGTTAAAATATTACCAAACTGAGAGAAGAGAAAGCCATTGTTGTCAGTTAATTCTACACCTGCACTGTAAAGGGCCAAAGGAAGCAGG
>NC_087168.1:20587149-20589649 GCF_035594125.1 Scylla paramamosain
CGGTTCATAAAGGCTTATTCTATGCATGAGAAAATTGCTTTGCATAAAAATGAATAAAGGATATGTATCATGGAAGAGCTTCTCCCGTAAACTCAGACTCTGGTAACAAGAAAATCGGACAAAACTTGCGAGGGAAAATGTTGTCATCATTAATGCCAATAATATACAGCAATACAAAATGACTTGCTCGAAAAATCTAAGAAAAGTAATGTGTCGAATAAAGAAGACTGGACGCGACGGAGAAGCGAGTGTGCAGTGCGGAGCAGCGGCAACTCTGCTCGCTGGCGGAACAATGTAGGCAGGTAAAAGTAACGCATAATACCGCTGGAGCAAGCTTCCGCACGGAAAACTTTTCCTTTTACTTGATATAAAATCATTTTGAGTAATACCCAGCACTCACCACACACACCCGCCTCCACAAATTAACAGAAACGCAGGCTGTAATATACTTTTCTTTATGTGTGCGTGTGTACAATACTAGTGTTAACAGCGGAGCCATAACAGCAAAATACGGTAGGAAAACGCACATGCTGATGAGTTAGAAATCTCCCGGAGCAGCCGAGCAGCAGCGGCGCCCCCTGGCTGCCCCTCGCATCCTCCGCCACCCGGCACAGGGCACCCCAGCTCTCGGTAATGGCGTTAACTTTATTCTGCAAAATCCCCCGGCGGCGCTCTCCTCTGGACTGCCAGGCCACATAGGCAGCCCCGCTAATGAGCTCGTGCAGCCCCGCCAGCGCCCGGGCTACCTCGTATATAGCGGCCGCCACACAATAACGCAGGTAAGGCCGACGGGTCTCTGTGGGCTCGTGTGAGAAAGTTCCCGCCGATAAATCATTTGCTGAAATAATTGCCTTTATGATTGGATGCATTATTGTGAAAGAGCAGACCATTCGGGGCAGCGTAATGTCAGGCGAAGAGAGAAAACTCGGTTGCCATTGGCAACGCTTCCTCTCTATTTCTTTTTCCTTGAGGAATTTTACACAAGAAATCATTTGGGACTTGTGGATGAGGGGGTGCGGGGCAGCAGGTGGGGCGCGGTGGGAGGCGAGACAAACGGAGACTACCAATTACATCAGTGCGAGAACGTGAGAGAGAAAAAGCCTCTTTCAACGGGCAGTTCTCCGAGGAAAAAGAGCGAGTTATCCTTTGGTTGACAGTGAAGAATCTTATTACGAAAGCATATGTCGTTTCGAAATGCATTTAGGAAATAGGCGAACCTTCCAACGCGGGAGCAATAGCGACTCTATATACAGCATGGCAAGCATCATGAAACACGGCCGGAATAATATTACCTTTCCGATCGACCACCGGTGATTGGTCTGGCGGCCGATGACGTCAGCAAGCCCCGCCCCCCGCCTCCCGTAAAGAGGAAGAGGAATCAATAATTCTCATCAGACGCTCAATCAAACCAGCTAAGACTTTTTTCATTGAGTCTCAGAAATGAATTATTCACCATCGCCAACACGACAGCCCCACAAGTGCACGATGCACGACGAAGGCCGCGCCGGGGATATGAGCCTACAGGGACACTCACGTCTCCTTGCACTCACGCCTTCCTCCTCCTTGCCCGACGCTGGGGACGCCTGCAGAGTGAGCAGCGATGACGATGATGACGCTTATCAGAATTGCTTCAGCAACCCTTCCGCCACCCTCCAGGTCGCCACCCCGGGGGGCAGGTGCTGGCCGCGGGGTGCGGGCGTGCCGAGCCTCGGGGCGTCCTGGGGTGTCCAGGACGTTGTGCCCACACCGGCGGCATGCCAGCGAGTCCAAAGGACAACTGGCAGGGCATAAATAAGGGTATTCATACGCTTTTTTCCCCTTAAAAAGTCTGTCCTTCTCTCATCCTCCTCGCACTGACCATGGGTGGAAAATCTTACAGTACTGTAGAAGAGTTCCTCGACAAACAGTAATTAAATCATGTAACACAGTAATGTAACATAGAAAAGTATATAACATGATATAAAATATAGCAACAAATCACTAACTATAAACTTGGTTGGCAGCAAAAATATCTTTTTCATTGATAAAAGAATCTGCATTTAAGAGAAAATACGCCACTTTTAGGGGCAACTATAGAGAACGCGCGCGTCCTTGCATTTCGCTCTAACAAAGAGGAAATACAGAAATAAAAGCTGTTTTCAGTGGAAAATATAGTGAAAAATATTGGGGCAGGTGTGCAGGCTGTCATCTCCACCTGCACTGCCGCCCGCCGCCACTCGCCCGCCGTCTTAAGATCCTCGTCTCAGACTCCCGCACCCTTCCGCCGCTGTCACTCGCTCGCCGACGCTCAGTAAAGCAGGAATGATTGATAATACACTGTAGTGTCATCTACTTGGGAGAATAAGATGAAAGCCTCAGATATGAGCGTCTACGCAGCACCTTGAGGAGCGATCAAAGTCTTGATGTCTCGTATTATCAATTCACCGACAACTTGGGCGTCAACGGGCAAAATTTCAGCTTAAAAGTCAATCACTTCCTTGTATCGGTATTGAGGAAAATA
>NC_087168.1:20594649-20609649 GCF_035594125.1 Scylla paramamosain
AATTTAGAGCTTGAAATGGACATTCTGGCAATATTTAGGTAATTAGAAAGCGACTCTACACTGGCGTCGGGCCGGTGACGGTGGAGCGACGCGCCTCGGGGACAGAGAGCATCAAGCCAGGGGAGGTGCAGGCGGCGCGCCAGGCGGGCACGAGTCACGGGACCTTGCTGCCGAACTCCCGTATGCCAATGTGATTATGAGCTGGCCACGTCGGACAGCGAGGCCTGGTGCTGTGGCGCTAAGAGGTCACCACCATCACTTTGTGGATGAAAGTTGCCTCGAAGTGGGCAACGCCTGCAATGAACATTCAATTAACGAGTCTTTACTATTTATAAGAGATAAAACCATACTAACAATGCAGATTAGAGATTAAAATTCTAGAAAAGCAAGGAGGCAGGCAAACCGTAAGTCCCACCCGCATGAAGAGGCTGTGTTCTTTACGCAAGGCACATTACAGCCGCGATATTCACTAAAACACCAACAAAACACCGCTGCCTACACTTTATATACTTATCATTTATTAATCAAACACAACGAACTGGAAGCGTAGGTCTGTCTGTGTGTGTGTGTGTGTGTGTGTGTGTGTGTGTGTGTGTGTGTGTGTGTGTGTGTGTGTGTGTGTGTGTTTTTATATATATATATATATATATATATATATATATATATATATATATATATATATATATATATATATATATATATATATATATATATATATATATATATATATATTACAGCCGCGATATTCAGTAAAACACCAACAAAACATCGGTGCCTACACTATTTATATATATATATATATATATATATATATATATATATATATATATATATATATATATATATATATATATATATATATATATATATATATATATATATATATATATATATATATATATATATATATTACATAGTGGAGGTATGTCACGATCGCAAGTAGGTACTAGACCTGAATTAAAATTCAGCACAATAACAGAGAAACGTTCAAGTCAAAAGATACATTGAAAAAAGGAAATATTCACTAATAAATGAAGACAATAAAGAGATGCCAGCTATCAGTCTGATCTTCACTCAGCAGTAGTGTTTGATGCGCCGGTTCTAGACAGTCAAGCGTCTTTCCAGTACATAAAGAAAACATGAAGCTGCTGAGGGTAAGGACTCACACCAAACCTATCCACCAACAGGCTGACTGACTCATCTGACTAACAGTTGATTCTTCAAGAGTAGACATTCAGGAAGGCAACAGCAACACACGCAAACCAACAAGCCCAACAACAGATTGATTACCGGGGCTATACATACCATCGCCTCAAACCAAACCAGGAAAATATGTAAATATACATATAAATAACATACTAATTAACACAATGACAGAATTAATAAATAAACTAATCAATGAAATAAACAAATAAATAAATGAATAAATATATATATATATATATATATATATATATATATATATATATATATATATATATATATATATATATATATATATATATATATATATAGTGAGTGGGATCTCTTGCAAGGCAGTCCCTCTTCACTGCCAGCGCGAGTCTCACGCCCCTCAGGCGACAATGACGCTGACGCTGGACATGACTTTCCTCGTGTTCCATCATCACGATGAAGGTTCACCGGACACACACGTCGCAATTATTCCATGCTTGCAAAACAGACAGACGGAACATTTAATGCCATCACTCTCTCAGACAGTGTGCCAGCGACACACACACATTATGTGATCCCCCAAAATAACAGCGACATTCATTAACAGGCGGCGCGATGAGTTTCAGTCTCTTGGGAGGCCTCTCAAACACGTAAGACACTGTTCCAAGGTGCCGGAGGATTCACCGCCCAAGACTGGCTCACCTGCCTTCACGTGCACTAAACATCATTACCAACACACAGAACACACAGCCTCTGGAGTGACGCTAGCACGTTATCCACAGTCACTCAAGAGGATCGCAACGGCTCACCACTCGTTACAGCGTATCCACAGGGCAGCGTCGGCAGGTATTCCATATTTCCTCACCTCCATGGCCGCCAGCCGTCATCGAGGGGCCATCCAAGCACACCCACATTTCCATCCACTTCCAATCACAAATTCCTTATCCACTAGAGCAAAAATTCTCACCAACGCTTTACTGAAACACTTCTGCTTGCTTGCTTAAACAAATCCAGGGTTGTCTCTGTTGATTCCGAAGACGTGACTGCAGCAGGGCGGGCAGGACGCACAGGGCAGCAGGGGAGGTAAAAACCTGGCCTGGGGTGTGACTGAGGCAAGCAGAGGGTAGAGGGAGGGGCGGTCTTACCTTGTCCGGGTAGGGGACTTAGGGGAGGGGGCGCCCACTGTACCGCTTGTGACTGCCTGGTTCTGGTCCCCCCCTCGCCCCTCACCCCTCGCTCCCCTCCTCACCTTCCCCCCCTTCATACAGTATCACGCTCACACCAAGGCAACTGTGCATTCATGACTGGACGCCTCATGCCCCAGAAGACGTGTGTTGGGCCCAGATGTGCAGTATTGCGCCACCATACAAGGCTCCTCTCCCTCTCCTGGACTCGGCTGCTACCTTACAACACCTAATTTCACGGCCCATTTCTTAAGCTCCTTCAGCAGACTCAGCATTCAGTCTTTTTTTTATGAGGGGGAAATACATGTGTCCCTCAGTGATTTAATCAGATGATATTAAGTAGTATTCCTCACAGTTGTTCATCTCCTTGTGAGTCTCTTTGTGCTTCTTTCTCTGTCTGTTTCTCTGATCGTCTCTCTCTCTCTCTCTCTCTCTCTCTCTCTCTCTCTCTCTCTCTCTCTCTCTCTCTCTCTCTCTCTCTCTACAGTGAATATATCAGCTAATATTGGCATGCATCCTTCAGAATTCTCTCTCTCTCTCTCTCTCTCTCTCTCTCTCTCTCTCTCTCTCTCTCTCTCTCTCTCTCTCTCTCTCTCTCTCTCTCTCTCTCTCTCTCTCTCTCTCTCACTGCGTCACTCGGCACAACCATTACCGTTGCAGCAGCTCAGGTGATCCTCAGACAGAGCCAAGTCGAGTATCTATAGTTAGTTAATTGGGGACTTACATAGTATCGTGCAAAATAATAGTATCGTAAAGCTCTTCATGTCTTTTATTCATATTCAGAACTTATCTACAAGGGTTTCGTTTTAAAAGTGCGGGTTTTCTTACATAGGCACACCATTATGAAAGATCTGAGCGTAGCGAGACGTAGGAAGCAATACGATGCCCTAAAAATAATAACAAAGCAAAAAGTTAATGGTAAATAAGTAAAATATTGGAGGGAAGAGATCTGTGAAAAATTCATCACGAAATAAAAATAGATTCATAAATAGGAAGTGGTACTAAATGTTTTATTTTTATTTGATTGTAGTTAAAAATAAAAGGCGGAAATAAACAGTGATACGTAACTTTCAAAATTCTTATTATTATAATGACGATAATAATAATAATAATAATAATAATAATAATAATAATAATAATAATAATAATAATAATAATAATAATATTTATCTACTATATATTTAGAGATACATCGGACCGATATCCCACGAAAAGGGAGATGACGCCTATGATGATAAAGATAATAATAATAATAATAATAATAATAATAATAATAATAATAATAATAATAATAATAATAATAATAATGATAATAATAATAAAACAACAGTAACATTAATACCACTAATAACAGTAATCATAATACCTATACCAATAACAACATAAGTAATACGACTTACATAAAAAAAAAAGCTACTTCATCCCACGCATGCAAACTGATGTCCATAAAAGAGAAATAAAAAAAAGGAAACAGAAAAATAACAAAACATAAAATAACCGAACACAAAAAAAAAAAGATAACAATTTATGGCGAAAATTATTAAGGACCGCTTGCATTTCTTTTCCATAACGCGAGGACCCTAAAAAATACCCTTTGGAGGATATCCCGCCCTCCCGCCCACGTTCCCTCAGCCATCGAGAACGCCAGGTAGGAATTGCAGACTCAGGTATTAATAATCTTCGTTTCTAGAGCAAGTGACGGTCTAATGACGTAACTGTTGTGGTTATACATGGTTACTCTGAGCTCGAGACTTGATGGTCCTTCTTCTCCTTTCCTCGTCTGTTAATTCATATGCCTAGCGCGTCACTTGGACAAGGTGTTATAGTGATATTAATAGTAATGATGATGATAATAATAATAATGATAAGAACAACAGTAAATAATAATAATAATAATAATAATAATAATAATAATAATAATAATAATAATAATAATAATGATAATAACAATGATAGTAATAATAATAATAACAATAATAATAATGATAATAATAATAATAATAATAATAATAATAATAATAATAATAATAACAATAATAATAATAATAATAATAATAACTGGAAAAGAAAGAAAACAATGAAAAAACAACGACGACGCTGATGAAGACAATAACGAAGAACAAAAACAAGAACAATAAGAACAAGAAAAGCAAGATTATGAACAACAACAAACAACAACAACAACAACAACAAAACACACACACACACACACACACACACACACACACACACACACACACACACGCAGCTTACGACATAACATTCCCTAAACATTCGCCAGCAGAGAAACAATATCCTAAACGTTGGCAGCGCGTCGCGGCAGCAGAAGGTGAGGCAGGGTCGGTAATCTGCCTCGACACCAGCACACCAGCACACCAACACTTGACAGTCAGAGGGTGGAGGCTGCCAGCACGACACGGCACTAATTATGCAGATACCCTTGATCTTATAAACCTGTATTCTTATTCTGCAGGCAACCCTTGATCTCATAACGCCGTGCCCTTAATGGTAACAAAAACGGCAGGCGATAAAACAACGCCAGCAACAGCGGCAGTGTCAGTCCCCAAGGGAGCGCCCGCCAGCGTGCCACCGACGCCTCCTGCCTGGCCTGGCCCCGCGCCGTCCTCGCCTTCACGCGGCTCACCCTGCTCCGCCGCCACCACCACCCTCTGCTGCTTCTTCTTCTTCTTCTTCTTCTTTCTCCTGCTGCTGCTGTTGTTAATACTGCTAATACTGTTTATGCTGCTGAGTGTACGGGTGCTCCTGCTACTGCTGCTGCTGCTGCTGATTATGATGATGTTGTTGTTGTTGGTACTTATGCTAGTACCAATGTTGTTATTGTTGCTGTTGTTAGTAATGTTAGTACCGCTACTGATGTTAGTGCTGTTAGTATCCCTGCTATTGCTGGTGCTGTTGTTAGTATGGCTGCTACTGCTGCTGCAACAGTGGGTGCTGGTGTTACAGCAGTAGGCGGTGGAGGTGATGATGGGAGGGTGCTGGTGCCTCTTTTGATGCAAACTGAACCTCGATGCAGCAAAAGAGCTATGCAAAGAAAAAATTAAAGCAACATAAATAAAAGATATCGAAAACAAGAATACTAATAACAATAATATAGACAACTTATATGATGAAGCTACTGACAGTAATGAAAGTAATGGTTACTATTACGTTGATAATAATATTGCTATATATAATAACAAATATTATAATGGCTATATCGTAAACCGCTACTACTACTACTACTACTACTACTACTACCAATAATAATAATAATAATAATAATAATAATAATAATAATAATAATAATAATAATAAGATAAATAGAGAAGAACAAGGAGAAGGAGAACGAGGATGAGGATGAAGACCAGCAATAGTAGTAATACGTAGTAACTGCATTAACAGCAACAGCAGAAGAAGAAACAGCAGTAGCAAAACCAAAACCAGACGAAAACGACAGCTAGTAGATATATTGCTTGATTTTTGACTCCAGAAGAACGAGATCACATTGCATAGAGGGAAAAGTATGAGAGTGGAAGGAAACACGAAGGTTGCATGTCCGTAAAGATAATAACTTTCTCTTCAGCCGTTACCCGACAGTCAAGGGAATGGTGCCAAGTTTGAGTCTTCTTCGCTTATTCCCGCCCATTTCATCTTCTGTCGTTCACATTTCTTGCGGGTCCACATCAAGTCCATCTCTCCTTCTCCCGGACTCCTTCGCTGCACTCTATGTGTCCCTGCAAGACTGAACAAAGTAACGCGACATAGTTTGACGTTGCACTCTGAAGATCTTACATGGAAATATCTTAATGTGACATAAATTTTTCATTAGAGTCTATAGATCTCAGAAGGATACATCTTAACTTAGCTCATCTATAATATACAAGCGTCACAGTGTACTTTTCGTTTAATTCATGTGATTTATAAGTATTCTAAGGGTTTTGACTGAACTGAACTATATCGGCGGCTGCAGGATCGTCTGAAGTACTCGTACCTGGACGAGTGACATTCCCTAAGTACACTCATGAGGATACCTTGGACAAGATGACCCTGCTCCTCCCTGGATGAAGGCAGGGAAGGAAAGCTCTCATCTAACACGAATGAGGAAGGATCATCACTATTACATCCTAAAATGATACCTGGTAATATTTCATTTTCCGCTCACAGTTACAGATACTAGGTAAAGTTTTACTCAATGAATAAAGACGCAGAGTTGGAGTTTCTAATTATCCGCCAAAGACAAAGGAAGCAGAGTTCTCGCCTAATGCATGCTCTGACAATATCTCGTTTTGCTCTGACGGCTACGAATGTTAGTTAACCTCTTCCTCACTGGACGATGATATGAAGCAGTACTTTTGCCTTATCCAACGCTAAGGAGGGAGAAGTATATGTACTGCAGCACACGATAATACAGGTAATAGATATATGTTCCCATAATATCTCATTTTGCTCTGACAGCCACAAATGTTAGGCAACCTTTGCCGTCATATTTCTGGTTTGAGTGTATTACTGATCCATGGAAGATAATTATGCTTGTCAGCAGTGAGTTTTGTCAACAAATTTCGTACATTTTTCCCCCAGCACTCTCATTCAATTATCGCTGACAGTTGAAATAGCTAATAATACAAAAAAGAAAAAAGAAAAACTTCGCCTTTGTAACATGCATTCCTGTTTCAGCTTCAGCGCAACGATGACAAAGAAATATATGTAAAATAAAGAGTTTGTTTAGAGAAAGACTGATATGAGTGCAAGGGTGGTGACAGCACCCCTGCGAGGCGAGTCCTGCCGGAAAGCCCCCAGCGAGGCGCCGCCCATCTCGTCACCACCGCCTCGAGGTGTCTCCGCCAAGTGGTCATCGCGCCGCAACAACATTTTTTTAAACACTCACAAAATCTAATACAATGATGCATCTCCATTACCAGATATGACGCAAAAATAATTTTTACTCGAAAGGATATTATTAGTGGTATGAACGTTAATTAAAAAACAGCTAAAAATTAGGAAGAATGTCTTTTTACCTCCGTCCTTCTTTCCCGGAAAAGTAAAAACAGCGGCTAATTTGTTTAGTAAAACAGGTACTGATGAACAACACCGAGCCAGAAAGGGCCGGGTGTTACGTCAAATGCTTAATAACCTTTATTATAGTATGAATCTAATTATATTCTCGTAGATTAGACGAAACATTCGGTTAATCACAAGGCAGGTGAAGTATAGACAGGCGCCGCGCCCTCCACACACAGGATTTTCAGGCCGGGTGTTGCCCCAGCGAGGCGACGCGGCCAGGCACACCTGTTACTGCAGGACTGCCTGGCGCAACGAGGGATCACCGGAGTCACCTGAGGATACGCCGACACCGCCACACCACGAAGGTAACGCTACTGTATTACCTCCTCTCTGTGTGTGTGTGTGTGTGTGTGTGTGTGTGTGTGTGTGTGTGTGTGTGTGTGTGTGTGTGTGTGTGTGTGTGTGTGTGTGTGTGTGTGTGTGTGTGTGTGTCCAAGTTCAGCATCATATATACAGCTCAAATGCATGTATAAAATTAATTAATGAAGCAAGTACACACAAGGATATCCCACTAAACAGAAAACAAAAATACCATCACCGGGAGAGAAGTAAAAAAATTATATATATATTCTTTAATTTACGATCAAATAAATGTACAGCAAATATTTGTTCGTTTATTACTTTTCTTCCATTATCTCTAAAACGGCGCGTATGACCACACTCCAATGAAGGCAAACCGGAGGAATGGGCGCAGCGGTGTTATTCTCTAAATTAATACCAACAAATATATAACAAAGATGTAATTAATAGCCATGGTAATGTAGGAGTGACAAAAGTTTGATTATGTCTGAGTAGTAAACCAGTAAGTATATGGAAGAATAAGTGATATAAAAACTATTGGTAGTATCTAAGTGTGGCAAAATTTTAATACATTTGTGTAGTAAGTCATAAAGTAGACGATTGAATAAGTTAACATTTATTTACTATTATTAAAGATAAAAGACGCAAGAGCAAAAACAAACTAAGGAAACAAACCCACTAATTGTCTCTCCCAAGAAAGAAAGAGAAGGAGTATGCTAAGTAATATCAAGTCATACATAAGAAACTAGTGTGAAGTATATCCAAGTACAGCCTCCGTCAAAAGCGTACTGCCACTCATTCCCTCTGTGTGTTGCGCCTTCCCTGAGTCTTTAGTTCTCTGAAGTGCTGAGAGTCGGTGATGCTTCGCGAGATTATCAGCTCATCAGAGGAGGTTAAGACTGAAGGAACACGCTAAACACAGTGGAGTAGAAAAGGTTACTACACTTCTGATCAGGACTACTTAAATATCCCTTCCTGCTCACTATTGTTGCATGTTGACTTCTTTATGTTGATCAGAATAATATTTCATAGAAGTGGTACTTTAAAAAAAAATTATTATAAAAGCAACATCTTCAGTCATATGACACTGCAGGAATCACCACTGCACTTGAACTAATTAAATATATGAAAATAAATGTTTCGATATTTATAAAAGGAAAAATATTTTAAGATTGAAATAAAACAGATCAAGTAAACCCAAAGCATCAAAAATTAATAAAAAAAAAAGATTATGTATCTAAAAGTGAATTGAAAAAGCAAACATGATAAAAAAAAAAAGCATAATAAAATAGGTCTTACTAGTAACAAATAACATTAAAGTCAAGATATGCAAGGTTCAATTTCATGGCTTGTTTTAATCGACAAGTCCGACAAAAATTAACTTTGACCGACAAGAAATAAATACGACATAAAATCTAATTAAATGTGATATAATATTACGGTGAATAATTAACCGGAAATGGCGATAAATTACGGATTGGCGAAATAAGAATTTTCACTAAATATACTTATATCCAACGTATCACACACACACACACACACACACACACACACACACACACACACACACACAAAGAGAGAGAGAGAGAGAGAGAGAGAGAGAGAGAGAGAGAGAGAGAGAGAGAGAGAGAGAGAGAGAGAGAGAGAGAGAGAGAGAGAGAGAGAGAGAGAGAGAGAGAGAGAGAGAGAGAGACTTCTAAGCAACAATTCCACCAACAAACATTTCCTTCTTCATATCCAACACTGAACCTCTTAACACGCACAGAGTTCCCATCTTCGTAGCTACTTTCCAACACTGCTCTTCGCTTCCCTTTCCCGTATCTTAATCCTCTCTTCCACTGCAGACAGACCATTGCAACACTCTTATAAATATCGCAAACTGGTGCTCAGGCGGCCACCTCTGTCGCACCAGACCCTTGTAATATTCACCTCAATTCCCTCTTCTCTCCTTTGGCGATGACAACTCCGCGTCATCTCACTAACAAGACAAGATGAGGAGAATGTCATGTTGAAATGCCACAGTCTTCACATATATTCGTTTTTACATGGTCTATACGTATATGGAAATGAAAAAAATTATTCTTGAGCCTATAACATAAAGGCAAGTTTCATGTTTAGTATTTTCTTTTCTTGAACGGAAAGGAGTAACGTTCTGATTTTAATGAATATGTCTTTATACTTGATGTCTATTATTTCCTTCAGTTAGCTTTTATATCTCCTGCCTTCTGCAATTAACTTCTTTCAGTTACTTCATAATTTCTTCTTATTTAAGTATTCTTTTAGCGACTTTAGATATCGTTGTTCTTAATAAACACCGTAGACACTAATAATTTCTTGATATCTCATGTCTCAATATTTCCTTCAAGCACCTCTTGCTTCTGTTACGTTATCCATTTAACTTCTTTTTATTTATTTCAGTCTTTCTTATCAATCTCCTTTTTTTTTTTTTTTTAGCAATGTTAAGCAATGTTCTGTTCGTGATAAGCAACGTAGGTTTGATATGTCTGAAACTTTTCTTAATTTCTTCCCGCTGTGTCCTGCATTCAACGTCTTCTGTTTCACGGTCTTTCTTTTCTTAACCCTTCATTTTACTACTATATTAAGCAACACTATCTTCAGGATCAATTTATACTTTATATCTGACGTCTTTCTCAATCAGTTGTTATTTCATCGTCAAGTTCTTTACCTTTTCCTTAAAGTTTCTTCCCTGGAGATTATTTTTTTTTAAACGATATTAAGCTGTGTTATATTTTTCTATTAATATTTCTGACGTCTTCTTTAATCATCTCTTATTTTTAATGCATTATATATTTGACTTCTATGCTCCTTCATGTTCCTTTCCCTTTTAAATGATATTAACCAACGTTCTGTTCTTCATTTATCACCCTCGTTTAGATAACACTCTGAAATCTTCCTTAATTAGCTACATTTTTTATCTTACTTTACCTAACAATCTTTGCTGACACTGTTCTCTCTTTCATAAACACCTTCCTCATCCTGACATTTAACTGTTGAGATCTCTCCCCCATCAGTTCCTGTTTACCATCCTCTGTATTATGAATAGTCTCCTTCCATTCTTCTTCTTTATCTAACAATTTTGGATAACACTAAGCAATCTTCTATTCCTAAATAAACACCCTCATCATGACAGTTCACACCTGACAACATCCTCCATTACTTCCTGTTTACCATCATCTGTATCCCGCATCGTCTTCAATTAATCTTTAGCTAACTTGGTTGACACTAAGCAGCGCTCCATCCTTACATTATCATCCTTATTTATTTCACATCTGACTTCTTTCTCCTTCATCCCCTATTTACTGTGCCTTGAATCCTACACCATCTTCTTCATAT
This sequence comes from Scylla paramamosain, assembly GCF_035594125.1. Classification (NCBI taxonomy): domain Eukaryota; kingdom Metazoa; phylum Arthropoda; class Malacostraca; order Decapoda; family Portunidae; genus Scylla; species Scylla paramamosain. The sequence continues at coordinate 20,605,722 of NC_087168.1, forward strand.
CTCTCTTTACCTAACTTTCCTTGGCTGGCACTGTGTTCTCTCCTACATAAACACCCTCATTTTGACATTTTACACCTGACACCTTCCTCCATCAGTCACTGTTTACCGTGCCTTGAATCCTGTATCGTCTCCAGCTCCTCTTCCCCTCCTAAGCCCTGGCTCGGCACTAAGGGGTCTCACCACCTTCTGCATCAGCCTCGTGTTTGGAAGCGTGTGAGGAGATCCATTCACACAACACCACTAAGGAGGGACGGAGACAATAGCCATTCATCTCATCCCTTCCCCTTCTTAAAGCGATTGCCGTCAATTTCTTATACCCACAATGGTGCTTTCCTTGCCATCTTATGCTGTAATTTGTATGTGTAATGCTCTATGGATTTAGTAACCGCATGCCTCCCCTTGTCTGTGGCGCTGATCTCACTGCCTTCTCATCGTCTTCGTTTGAGTCTTATCTTTGTAATGGAGTTGAATGTATTAGATGATTTATTCTCTTCTCCCTCTGTCAGTGGCGCCGCTTCTCATTGCCTGATCGTCTTCGTGTGAATCTGAACTTTCCAGTGAAGGAATTAAATGTATTGGGTCATTTACGTGTTCTCATCTCATTAGATAATTTGGATTTAGTATTTGGGAGCCTCCTTCTGTGTCTCCTGCACGCGGAAAGGAAGCAATATGGAGCTGTTACTAGTAAGGAACAATAGATATAATTGAATATTATTAAAAAAAAAAAGAAAAAAAAACTGAAGGAGAAACAATAACGAAAAGTTGTTTTGGCAGGTCGTGGATACGTATGAAATTATATTCTTTAGCATTACATATTATTTAGCACTGTAAGAATTCAACGATACGTACTTCCTTCTCCCCACATAGAAGACACACATAAGGAGACTCAGAAATACAAGAGCCAAAATACTTAATGACTCGCCTTTATACTCACCACAACAATGTAAATAAGCTACACTTTCTCGGAATTAATCGAAACAGGGAATAACAGATCTGATCCATTTGACTTCTCCATTACAAAGAGTTCACACGCACACGAGCGGAAGACAAGTGAGCGGCGACTGTTTAGTAAAAGCTGGATTTAGCAAGTCTTGAACATAACACCTCCTGACAGAAGTATGAGATGGCAAACGAACCATTAAGGACATACAAGAAAATAAGAGTAATCGCTTAAGTAGGGGAAGGGTTGAAGTGAATAATTATACATAAACAAAGAGAAATGAACCACAGAAGGACCTCCCAGCGGTGTGAGGCCCGTATTCTGAAACACTTCTGCGCCGCACTTACAATAATTTCCAAAAGCTCTAGTTGAAGTTACACCGGTTCTTAAAGATGTTTTTTTTATAGTTTTAGTGACACATTAGCAAGATTTTTATATTATTAACTGGGGAAACACACTGCAAACCCTGGCTGATCATCTATGTGGCCTTTGAAAGTAGTGGTGAGAGAGCAAATTGTTTTCGAGTCTGACGTGACGCGTGATGAGCGGGGCTGGTGACGAGCGCTTGTTTGTCTCTCTGATGTGACGGTGTGTCTTCTTATATTAATTATGAAAGGTCGTAATATTGTTAGGGATGCGTTTTCTTAATTCCTTTATTTGTCTGGTTTCTTATCAGCTTATAAAAGTTATCTTGTGCTAATTTAGATTATAATTTTGAAACGTAACACTCAGAGTCAAGGTGTTCATAGGATGTCCAGTAAAATATGTTATATAGTAAATTTTTCCTGACTTTAATTGCTTTGGTTTCTTATCAGCTAAATAAAATGGTCTTGTGGAAATTTTGTTTAGAACTAAATTTTGTTTATAATTTTGAAATAACACTCAGGGCCAAGTAGTATATCAAATATCTAGTACAGTATATTAAAATTTCCGTCGTTACTGTGCTTCGGGTTACTCAAAATAAGCGTCATTAACTATTGAAGAATAAATATTAAGTTCAATCTGAAAATATTACTAGTGCGAGGCCGAATGCTGAGATACAAGACCAGCAGATGTACTGAAGGTGACTGTGATTTGAGATGTTGTCATAAAAATCATCTCACTAACAAATTATTAGATTCTTACTTATTCACCCAAACACTGATGACCATTCGCAAAATCTAATGTGCAGGAACATGAAACACACCGCCTGGACCACGCCGCTACAACAAGACGCCTTGCTCCGTATTCTCAAAGGGTTGTCGCCTTATCCTGACAAATTTCAATGGGGAATGATAGAAACTTGAGGCCTTAAAGACTGTTTTCATAATCCTGTTAATATTCCACAAAGTATTCTTTATTATGGAACAAAACACCGATGAAAACACGACAAATAATATCTGTGGTCCTTGAAAAACAGTCCTAATGAAAGATCGAAGCGTTCAAGAACACAAGTCTTCATCCTGTGAGTCAGCGCCGGCCGAGCAGAACCACGCATGCAGTATTCCATCCTCACCTGCCACTACCTTCATTACACGTCTCAAAGTGCACATGTCAATGCTATCTTGATAAATTCCAGCAAAAAGTACATAACACGATACAGCCTCTCCCTTTTTCCTGCCATAAATGCTGCCCCCACGTGACAGAAACACTGGCAGCTTTTTCCGCCCTGCCTTATTACATGGAGGATGAGAAGGGCCGCGAATATGCATCACCGGCAAATAACACGAAATAGTCGACATGTGAGGTCATTACGCCGTGACACCCGAGATGACGTGTTTGGCCCCACCCGTCTGGCCTTGTTTAGGGCTTGGCAAAGGCTAGTTCACATCCCCCGTCCCTGCTAGCTGCCGCCATGGCCAGGGCACTGCCGCTGTGTGTAGGGACTGCCTCGTGCTCTACAAGACACACATAGTTTACTAAAGCATGGGTTCGTTGCGAGCTTTGTGTGTTTTGACTCTGAATATCAAGTTGGAGGCATTCTTTAGGTAAATCTGTTATGGTTTACATTGTAGTATTTTGTGTATTGTCAGGAAAACCGCAGGTGTTTTGCACTCATGGCGATAGTTTGGAAAAGAAAGTAATGTGAATCCTTAGTTATGTGATTATTCTAGTTTATTAGTTTGTCTTCTTATTTATAATAATAATAATAATAATAATAATAATAATAATAATAATAATAATAATAATAATGATAATAAAATAATAATTATAATAATTACTAGTAGTAGTAGTAGTAGTAGTAGTAGTAGTAGTACTAGTAGTAGTAGAAGTAGCAGTAGTAGTAGTAGTAGTAGTAGTAGTAGTAGTAGTAGTAGTAGTAGTAGTAGTAGTAGTATTGTTATTCTTTTCATCTTTTTCTTCTTCTTGTTCTTCTTGTTCTTCTTCTTATTATTATTATTATTATTATGATTATTATTATTATTATTATCACTATTATTATTATTATTTTTATTATCATTGTTATCATTATTATTATTATTATTATTATTATTATTATTATTAGTAGTAGTAGTAGTAGTAGTAGTAGTAGTAGTAGTAGTAGTAGTAGTAGTAGTAGTATCATTATTATTATTACTACTACAACTATTATTATTGTCATCATAATCATCGCTATCATTACTACAATCATTACTAGTACTATTACTATCACTGCCACTACTACTACTACTACTACTACTACTACTACTACTACTACTACTACTACTACTACTGCTGCTGCTGCTGCTACTGCTACTGCTACTACTACTACCACTACTGCTACTTCTACCACAATCACTACCACTACCATTAACACTTACTATTACTACTACTACTAATATTAATACAGCCACTACTCCTATAACTGTCACTATTATTATTATTATTATTATTATTATTATTATTATTATTATTATTATTATCATCATCATCATCATCACTCATCACTCATCACCGTCATTATCAGAGATGCTTCTGCTGCTGCCGCTAGTACTTTTAAAATCACAATCCAGCTTTTTAACATAAAGA
>NC_087168.1:20614649-20632149 GCF_035594125.1 Scylla paramamosain
ACACGGCAGTTTATCAATACAAACGAAGAATTATAAGGATACCTCTTTCGTTAAACTCAAATACTCCCACGGAAAAAGAAAACAAGAAAAAAAAACATGTAGAATGCCTTTTTTTCATATTCTGCCTTGTATTTGCATTTAATTGCGTATATATACTATCGAATCTAGTAGTAGTAGTAGTAGTAGTAGTAGTAGTAGTAGTAGTAGTAGTAGTAGTAGTAGTAGTAGTAGTATAGTAGCAGCAACTCTAGTGTGTTGAATATAAACAAAACTTCAAGGTCAATATTTTTACATGGAGCTTCATGGGAAGAGGGGAAGAGAGAGAGAGAGAGAGAGAGAGAGAGAGAGAGAGAGAGAGAGAGAGAGAGAGAGAGAGAGAGAGAGAGAGAGAGAGAGAGAGAGAGAGAGAGAGAGAGAGAGAGAGAGAGAGAGAGAAAGGGAAGGGACGGGCAAGGGAGGGGTGAGTGGAAAGGAATGAAGAAGGGAGGTAAAGTTGGGGGGATAAGAAAGAGGAAGGGGAGTGAGAAGAAAAGAGTAGGAGGGGAGGGGGAGGGGAAAGGAGAGGTAAGAGGAGAGGGGAATGAAAGCAAGAAAAAGATGGAAGTGGAGGTGGAGAGAGAGAGAGAGAGAGAGAGAGAGAGAGAGAGAGAGAGAGAGAGAGAGAGAGAGAGAGAGAGAGAGAGAGAGAGAGAGAGAGAGAGAGAGAGAGAGAGAGAGAGAGGGCAAGGATAACGATGCAGGGAGAGGCGTAATACCAAGAGTAACCGAGACTTCCCCACACACACAAGGAAAACCTCAGCAGTCTTTTATTTCTTTCCACGTGTTTGTGTGTGTGTGAGGTGCGTGTGTGTGTGAGGTGTGAAGCCAAAGCCAGCCAACTCTTGACCGGGAGAAGGAAGCGGGGAGGGAATATATACGGCTCTTGTGTTTTGTTCACTAGAGGGGCTGGCTGGCTGGAGTGAAGTGAGTTACAGCACCCAAACCTTTCACGCCTTTGCCTCGTCACGTCACTGGCAAAGTCTGATATGGTGAGGTCTGTGAGGAGGAGGTAGTGTGAAGTAATACACCTATACACTGGTACTACTGGAAGAAACTATGGTGTGTGTGTGTGTGTGTGTGTGTGTGTGTGTGTGTGTGTGTGTGTGTGTGTGTGTGTGTGTGTGTGTGTGTGTGTGTGTGTGTGTGTGTGTGTGTGTGTGAGTGTGTGTTTTGTCGTGTGTGAGTATGTGTGTGTGTGTCTTTCTAGCCGTCCAGCATCAGTATGCATATTCGGTAAGACAAAGATATTAAGGATACAACATAAGCTATTCAAGGATTAGTAACTATAACTCTATGTGTTTTTTTATGTATTCAGCTTTAAACGGAGAACACGTAGATTCACGGCTATTTAATGGAAGCGAATGCGTGGCGCGGAGGCTGGTGGTGGTGGTAGTGGTGGTGGTGGTGGTGGTGGTGCTGGTGGTAGTGGCGGCGGCGGTGGCGGGGGCAAGTGGGGCTCGGCGTAAGGAACATATTGGACGAGGAGCTCAGGCTGGTCTGAGGCAGTGAGGCTGATCGACCGAGAGCATCAGGTATGCATAAAAAGAACGATTTTTATCCTGATTCCGAATGGAAAACTGCAGCCCATCTGTTAGCGAGGACAAGCGGCTCCGGAATCCCTTAATGCCGTTTAGCTTTTTATAGACCCAAACTACACTTCCAGAATCCAAAATTCACTTTCCATTAAAAGAACTTGGAGTGAGCCGTCTGCAATTTCGATTTTCAAGATTATTTTTAAATATCTCTCGCAGTTCAAGGAAAGCGTTCCAACTTTGCGAATCCAGAAATGCTCAACAAAAAAGAAGCAAAAGCGCGTGACGAGTCGGGGCGCAGCAGGAGGAGAACTTGCCAGCAAAGCCGCGTCCTGGGCAAAGCTCAACAAGAGGTTCAGCGCTTTTTTCGTCCTACTTAACAAGGCGTTTTAATTCTATAAGCCCAGGGCATTTGCTTCATGTGTCAGTCGGCTTGCATATACAGATACTAAATGTTCTTACGGCATTAACTCTCACTTTTGTCAACTCGACGCGGGCATAGTGGGCCGGCGTATTGTCTTTTTTTCTTCTGCCACGACACCTCCAGGACGCGTGAGGGGGGGGAGGGGGTGACACTGCGGCACAACACACCTGGCACACACACACACACACACACACACACACACACACACACACACACACACACACACACACACAAACACCTGCAGAGGCTCAAGGGATTTTTAAGGTTCTTGGTTCTATCTTCCCTTTATTCTCTGGCAACGTTTGGGTATAATGGCATAATGCAGAGACATACAGACATCAGGCTAATGGCATCACATCTAAATGAAGTCACGGGTCATTTAAATCCAACGGGGTAAAGAAGCGTCGCATTTCTCTGCAGCGACAGCGATGTTGGCAATGCTGATTGAAGCCCCCAAAAAGAGAGAGGCCAGATAATAAATCTCCTGACCCGATACTCTTCAGAAAGTGATAAAAACTTAAAGCCGGGTAGATAAATATACACAGACGGATAGATAGACGGACAGAGACAGATCCCTTTGGTCATTACTGCATAAGAAGAGAGGGAAAGAGAGAGAGAAAGAGAGAGAGAGAGACTGCTGCAGACAACGGAAGGACTCAGAGCTGGAAGGGATGGCGGACTAAGAGGAACTTGCCGCCCACTCGCCTTCCCCCCACGTCACTTCAGTCTCCCCCTTGCCATGCGCTTCCCGACCAGCAGGTGAGACGCGCCACACTCGCTTGATCACCAAAAAAATCACTCTCCGCCCAGTTTTGCACAGCGCCCTCACGAGTTTTGTGTAACATGCCGGTTCGTAGTCGCCGCTGGTGCCTAATTAGTAACTTCATTATGTTAACAAATGTGAGCACTACACGAACTTACTTCCTTACAGCGGCTTTATGGCCCCGAGGCTTGCAGTGTCGCGTGGGACACCTGTGAGGCGCCACCTGCGTCCCGCCCGCCGCCGTGAATGAAAGAAACGTGTATGAATAGATAAATAAAATAAACTATGTGGTGCTTTTTTTTATATAGTTTTTTTAGTGACAATATCGTAAGAGTTTGATGCCGGATGAGAGAGAGAGAGAGAGAGAGAGAGAGAGAGAGAGAGAGAGAGAGAGAGAGAGAGAGAGAGAGAGAGAGAGAGAGAGAGAGAGAGAGAGAGAGAGAGAGTCATGATGTCCATTACTAATTACATCCCGCGCCTGCCGTCACGTCCTCGCGACCAGGACGGGTGGCAGGGCAGCCTCCAGGGGCGCCATTACACTCATCACGACGTCTCCTCTCCGTAAGATTCGATAAAAGAGAGCAGGAAAAATAAACACTCATGCTACTATGTTATAATGACGTGATTTGCATTTCCCACTTAATACACGTGCCACCTCATATACATAGCGAGAGGAAGTGCTTTAGTGTATTAAGAGAAATATAATTAATGATGAATGATTCTTAATGTTGTAAGCAGCACGATAAATATGCATCTAATAATGTAATCCGAGCAGGAACTCTGATTATGTGAAACACCTTCAGTTCTAGAGTTCATAGTTAAAAGTCTTATGTATCTAGTAATATAATCGTAAAAGGAACTCTGATTATGTGAACGATTTTCAGTTTGTAGTTAGTCATAAGCATCTAATAATTATAATCCCAACAGGAAATCTGATTATGTGAACGACTTTGTTTGTAGTTAAGTCAGCAGTAATATTAATACAAGGGAAGTCGTTGGATATAAACACAGAGAACACTTGGGTCAGCACATGAACAAGCGATCGTAAGCACACATACGGCTTGAAGGCGCCGCGGAATCCAATGACAAAACAAATTATTGGATGAAAATTTAGATACCTCATGACAAAATATAGAAATCATTGCCCAAACAACTTATGGCAAGATAGGAATTATTAGATAAGAAATAGACACGCGATAAAAAATAAATAAATAAATTGTTAGCTTGTAATATATACCTCCATTGACAAGATACATAAATTATTAACTGAAAAATAGATATCAATAAGAGTACATATATTATCAGCTGAAAAAAGATACCAATGACGAGATTATTATGGAAAATATTAAATAAAAAAATAAATACCAAAAAGGATACGGACATTTTTGGCAAGAAATAGACACCTAATGATGAAATATAGTAAGAAACAGAAAAACTAGCTATCTAATTAACAGAAAAAAATTATACCCATTAAGGACGCATGAATTATTAGCTAGAGAAAATGACCCATGACAAGATATAGAGAACAATCAATTGAAAATACATACTCTATAAGAAAAACATAAATTCCTAGCAAGAAATAAATACCCAATGATGAAACACAGAAGTAACCGAAAAAAAAAAAAAACACATCTAATCAATAACTAAAGATATACACTATCAACCAACAAAACAAATATCCAATGACAAAACTGCTTCCTACAAATAAAACTCACTGGATTCATAAGAAATTTGCATCATGAGCTTTTATTGGCAAGTAAATTATATGAACTAAAGATTACAAGCGATTACTTTGTCCCTGTTATAATCCACCAAGCCTCCTTAATAAAAAAACAGATTAATACTGATTGCACTGTAGCTTATTACTGTCATGTATGGATCTCCTTCATTCACAAACCTCATGGACAGACAGCATCTAGACTTGCATTCTTAAGCGTTTCGGCGTTCAGCATCGCTACTTTTAACAGGCTGGAGTGGATGTTATTACGGTGTTCTAGGAAGCTTTCATGATTATTTTGATAGACACAGTATACGCATCATCAGAGAGAAAATTACACCATTGAGAACCCAGCATATTATATCTGTGGCTTCTCATAGTGTTTTCCACGAGAGAATAAAGCGTTTAACCCTTCCAGTTTGATACGAGACAATTATCACCACCATAAGCAGTGTATGAAATCTTTATAAGCATCTGCAAGAAACTTATGGATGAAAAAGAATAGATTTTCCAATTTTTAACCAGCTTAAAGATTGGATGTGGCTGTAGAACAAGTAAAGATATTTCAGAGTATTGGCAATTAGGGAAAGGTGAACCAAGAGGCAGTCAAAGGGATAAGGATATGGGTCTTCGGTAGCGCTCACTTCTCAGGATTGCGCTGTTCTTGATAGCGTACAAATTCGTGCTCGTCGTGAAGTAACAGGACAACCCACATGATACCGCGACGCTTCAGCTAAAGGAAAGTAAATATGAAGGCAAATATATGAACATTAACACAGCTGATAGAAGAAAAGAGCGTTTCACACCAAGAATGACGAACGAGAGCATCTTAATCAACATCACAGAATAGGTGATTATGAAAGCCCAAAACAAGAAACGAATATGCAAATAGAAAAAAAAATAAATAACCCACAAAATCAAAAACATCACAAGATAGGTGGTTAAGAAAGCCTAAACTAAGGAAGAAAAATATAAGGAAAAAAAAGAGAGAAGAGAAAAATTAATCACTCAGCATAAGAAGACACCATACTAACAGTCACTAAGCATCATCACCACCATGACACAAAGAAGAAAGATAGAGTCCATGCCAAAAATTACCCACAAGAACCCCAACATCATTACCCAACATCACAAAGTAAAATAACCTAAAAAACCCAAGAAGGAAGGAAGGAAAACAAAACCTAACAACTCTTTAGATGAAGACACCATACAAATACACCAATATGAAACAGAAGGAAAAGTTAAAAATCCATAGAATCCATACCACAAGTTACCCACCAGAGCACCTCACTCCACATCATCAGCATCATGGGCCCCACACACCACCACCCACATCTGTACCAGCTGTGTGCCACTGAAGCTCCCCAGTGACGCCCCCAGTGACATGAGCCGTAAGTGGGATGCACATGTGTTCGTCCCAGGGGTGCCATCGCCAACCACGCGTCCCCAAAGTGTCCATGTGGCGCTGTGATCATGTCCGCGCCATGCACAGCCTCCAGTGGCAATGCTCCGGGACGCTGCTATTGGATAATGATGCAGTGTAATTCCCAGTCTCACTTTCCCCTCCTGATCGTGAAGGCACATGACGCTGCTTCCTCGCTATTGGTGGGCAGTTGTATCGACAGTTTTCAGAGTCTAAGGACGTACTGATAACATGTTTTTCTCGCCGCTATCAGTACCAGCGCTCATGTGCCCCAGGCCTGATAGGGCTGATAACGGTTTGTACATAATTTAGTTGTAAAAAGTAGACAATGATTCTGGAGTTTTAGTTTGCACATTGTTTGAACATTGTCGCTAAAGCCAATGCGAGTACTCCACTTTAGTTAATGTATCCATAAGTAGGAAAAATTTTATGCTACTAAATACTGGACTTAAAGGTCAAATATCTAGTTTCAAGTTGTTAAAATCGAAAAATACAGGTTTCATAAAATAAACAGACACTGGATTAACAAATATAATGACCTAAGATGACAAGGCACACTTCCGACATAAGTGTTTACATGACTTCTTGAAATTCCAGAGGGTCCTTCAATGATAACATTTGAGGAAGCCCGACATTTTCCTTCTCCTACACTACGCCAGTGATAGCGGACCTGCTTTACATAGATAAACATAATTTAAAACGAATTTCCATTACTCTTAACATTACGCCACCGCCGCCACCACCACCACCACCACCACCACTCGGAGTGCCACTAATAGTACCGCAGATATTTCAAACAATATTATAATTATTTATCATTATTAATTTTGTTATCATAATCATCATTGTTTCCAGTAGTAGTAGTAGTAGTAGTAGTAGTAGTAGTAGTAGTAGTAGTAGTAGTAGTAGTAGTAGTAGTAGTAGTAGTAATAATAATAATAATAATAATAATAATAATAATAATAATAATAATAATAATAATAATAATAATAATAATAACAACAACAACAACAACAACAACAACAACAACAACAACAACAACAACAACAACAACAACAACAACAACAACAACAACAAAGGCAATTATTATTGTAATGGCTATGACAAAAAACGAAGACTATTATTACCATTATAACTATTGTACTTATGTTCAATACACCTTTCAACACACACACACACACACACACACACACACACACATACACACAAGGCAGGAGCCAATGCCAGTGCCAGAATTAATACACTTGCAATATCCTCCAGCAGCAAATTAAAACTTTAAAATGACCTTCTGTGGCACTCCTCCCCTGCCTGTGTGTCTGGCCGCCCCCCGCCCCTCCCGCTGAAGGCACACAACGCACGCTGGACGCTGCCGTGGACTCCTCTTTTATTTCCCTCTTCAGACAATCACTCCTAGAACATTATAACGAGACTTAATTTATAGCAGAGTGAGTTTTCTTTCCGTTACTGTGTGTCGCCTCTGTCGCACTTTACATTTGAGGGGAAAACATGAGTGTGTGTTGAGTATTAAGGTATGCTACTAAAACATACTTGGTGTGTATGTTTATTACGGGTATCAAAGTTATAAGGGGCTGGTGGTCTGTGTTAGTGACGGCCATTTTAGTTTCCCCCTCTCTCTCTCTCTCTATGTCTGTCTCCGTCTGTCTCCGTCTGTCTGTCTGTTGTGAATTAGTGGTTCGTCTGCTGTTTATCGTGTCAAGTCACCACACGTGAGTTGCTATGAGAGTCTGTCAGCTGAATGTCAAAGTGCTGCTATTTTCTATGATTTTTAATGCAGCCTGGCATGAGCTTAAAAATATAATCTGGGGAAAATTCCTTATGTCTTGAGGAGGCGGCGGACACGTTCCTGATAACACTAATTATTGACTGGCAACATTCGCATCATAGTTTGTTTTGGGAGTAAGCTTTAGGATAAGTGTTGAGGATGTCGTCTCTAGATGGTCAAAGCTCTAGTCTATGAGGGACACGTCGAGAAAAGAAGTAGAAAAAAGGAATACTAGATTTTTATATATTTTTCACCATAGGATCAGTTGTTAGTCATCTTGCCCAAGCGAAGGATGGACACAAGTTGACAAACACATAACAGTCTCTTTGGATAATGATAATTCTAGGCTGTGTCTAGGTGCTGCTGGCTCTGGAAGGTTAAAGGAAGATGTTTCGTGCACCCAAAGATGAGATACATGAATGGTAAAGACGGTAGACAAACTGGACTAGCTGATGCTGCCTCTAGATGGTCAAATCTCAAGTCTATGGGAGACGCTTAGTGTGGCCAAGGGTGAGGCAAATAAGTGAGGTTGGTGATAGAAAATTGCGCTGAAGCAAGTTATTGTATTCTCCTACACTTCGATGGTGTTACAGTGTTCCTGTTTCAGCTTAAGTTTCCACTGAATCTTTCCCATTCAATTGCTGCTTATTCCTATGACGCTCATGTAAGGATAGCGCTCAACGTCTTGGAGTTACTGGTGCTTAAATATCTATCAAGTTTTATGACTCGCCGACCTGAGGAAGTCACCTTATGATCAACTTGAAACACTGCCATCACAATCATTCTGCAGTCTGTGCCTAGAATCTTGGTGTAGAGATGAAGTTACAAGTCTTCTTTAGTGAATTGCATCTATTCTTATTTTTGTTTATGTAAGTGAACATAAATAAACATTTCTTTTTGCTTAAATTAAATTATACCCAACTTTTCAAGCAGTATAGAGACAGGAATAAATATTTTAATTGAACTGTATCTACACTTCTAATTTTTTGCTGCATATGGACAGAAATATACATTTTTATTAGTATACTATCAATTCTTAATTTTCTTGTGCACGATTCCTCGCACAATTTTTGCCGATGTTATTTTTAAGAGACCTTGGTTAGGTTCCCTCTTACGTATAAAGAAAACTTATACTTCCCATCTTTACCTACAGCATAAATACCTGATTCGTTGCATGACAAAGGTTTAAAGTGATGATACGCAGCAAATAAGGCACTGAAATCTTATAATCTGTGGAATAAGTAGTAACTAGAATAAAACCTCAACCTGAGAGGACACTAAGAACATAAGAGCAAGAAAAAAGTAAGGGAATATGCAAGAAACTATTATACTTACTTCATGCCTACCCATCTGCACCTATCGTCCTTCTTCATGAATTGTCTAATCTTCCCTTACTTCAAGGAGACGCTCTCTAGATATTTGTGTTCATTGTATCATCTTCTATTACTCTTATTCGTTGCAACTCCTCCGCAAATCCATCGCTTCATTTCACTCCATTTCCAAAGAATTTATTTTTCATTTACAAAGAGACAGACCAATGACAAAAAAAAAAAAATGACCTGTAAAAATATCCACTCACTGCCTCTTCCGAAAAAAATAGAATAAAAGTCAGGAATTTCAAAGAAGGGAGAAATTTAAGAATGAGGTGCCTTGAAACTCCTCTCTTAATCTTGATGAAGTCACAGGAAGAGGGAAATGCAGATTCAGGGAGTGAGTTCCAGAGTTTGCCAGTAAAGAAGAAAAACTGACTAAATATTTCAAATTACAACTTATAATGATGAGTCTATGACATTTAAATTACGGTCACATCTCAAAGTGCATTTTACTTTTCGGTAACATTTCTCTTTTTAAGGGACTACCTACGTATTCTAAGACGATATACTAACATATTAACATGGGATGGCATTGCGTTAAGTGAAAGACAGAAGGATATTATAAAACAGAGAGAGAGAGAGAGAGAGAGAGAGAGAGAGAGAGAGAGAGAGAGAGAGAGAGAGAGAGAGAGAGAGAGAGAGAGAGAGAGAGAGAGAGAGAGAGAGAGAGAGAGAGAGAGAGAGAGAGAGAGAGAGAGAGTACACACACCTTTATTTCCATGACTTTCACCTATTACGTGACCACGAATTAGTAAATAGCTTATGAGGATCTCTCTCTCTCTCTCTCTCTCTCTCTCTCTCTCTCTCTCTCTCTCTCTCTCTCTCTCTCTCTCTCTCTCTCTCTCTCATAGTTTCCGTTTTAGTGTTTCAGTTCATCAATACAATGCTACAATGTAACCTTCTCTTAATTTATTAGTAGATTATTATTATTCTGTTCAATGAAATCTATGGAAAAATTAATATCGAGGCAGAAAAAAATTTGCTTTCCCTTGATGTGAAACCGCAATTAAAATATCACAGAAAGATCAACATTAACACAAGATGTAATTTTAAAAGCTGTCATTCCTATCAGAGGATGAAGAGATGGACTTGTGGCGCAGTAACGAAGAACGAAGGGAATGGACGGAAGATGATGCAATGGGCAGCAAAAACTGGAGAAGACTTGTGTATCATGATAATTTCTGACATAATATAGCGAAAGAAGAACAACAGCAACAACAACAACAACAACAACAACAACAACAACAAGAAGAACAAGAAGAATAAGAAAAGAAGAAGACGATGATGATGATGATGATGATGATGATGATGATGATGGAAAAAAAGAAGATGACAAGGAAAATGATGATGATGATAAAGAAAAGAAAAGAATAAAAGAAAAGAGAAAAGTAGAACAAGTAGAAGATGATGGATATGGAGATTTACAGTACACAGTAAGAATAAAATAGCCTGGGCAAATCCTCACCTCATTAATTACAATATGCACAATTTTCTAGCATGTAGCAGCGCGCCAATCTACGCCCAGCCTGCGCCTCTAACCTTGCGGATCCTTGAGGCAAAAAGCATCGATATTATTTCACTTTTACCTCGCTATCATTACTTCATTTTTCTTGGGAGGCAAACAGTGGTGAAAGCTGAGCACTGAATTTTATTTCCTTCCTTCCTCTCAGCACTGTGGTCACAAAAGACTGATGCTAGTGGTGGTGGTGGTGGTGGTGGTGGTGGTGGTGGTGGTGGTGGTGGTGGTGGTGGTGGTGGAGATAGTGGTGGTAGCACTCAAATCCTTGAAAACAGGCGGAGTCTCTGCTTACTTTCACTACAAACATTTCATAATTAAAACTTTTCGTGCATTTTAAAGGATCAGGATTTTTTTTTTCATTTTTTTAGTCTAACGTTACAAAGCCATCCTTCATTTACTTGATCCTTTCTGAAGGTCTTCATTAAGCTCAAGTCCCTTTCTTCACACTAAAAATAATCAGGAGAAGTGACTAAGATGAGGCGTCGGCCTGAGTGACGCTTATCTCAAGGTGAGGCTTAGGATTACCTGCGCTTCACCTGTGTTTATACATCAACAAGACTTCACTTACCCCGCAGCCACTACATATACGAGTTATTTAAATCTAACGTTTCTTATCAAGGATTCAGATCGAGAAGTTATTTTTTTTCGTGATAAGCCAGTGGTTTACGTCTCTACGTTATACACATATCAACACTTTTACTGATATATGGCACGTTTCCTTAATTACTAATCACTCTGAGACAACTTTTCTTGTGCTACAGCTACCTCCAAACAAAGAACCGGTTAAAAATTGTAAAATGTATTCTTTTATCCACCTGTGTCTTGTAGATGTTCATAAAGACTACACACCTTAATTTCAGTGCTGTGAATTGTTGCATATCATAGTCAAATGGTTATCAAAGCCTCTCTGTACCATCTAGTACCACATATACAAATTATTCACATCTCGTGTTTCGTAGGAAGGGTGCAGATCAAAAAGTTATTTTCAGAGATAAGCCAGTCGAGTATGTCCCTACGAAAACGACCTCTTTGTTCTCACCCCGTTTTGTACTATATACGAATACGTATTATACATATATCTGCAATCTCTTAATTAAGGATCTAAGTCAAGAAGATATTTTTCGGGATAAGCCAGTTGTCCACGTCTCCACGTTTTACCTATACTAACGACGCCTTGCTGTTCCCACTGCGTCTGGTTTCACCCTACACGAATGATACAGAGCTCGTGTAACTAATGAAGAATTTAGATCAAGAATATATATATATATTTTTTCGGAACAAACTTGTCGCGTACGTCTTTATTTCCTGCAGCATGAAACCCAAGATCTTTCTGATAGGCACCAGGTAAAAGAGATGTGGTAATGTTGTCTGTAGCGGTGGTGATCGTCATGCAAGCCCACCAACGAGTCGTTAGTCAAAGTTAATATGAAAAAGCAAAAGTAATGAATATTTTTGGGATAAATACTGTAATTTTTAATCTTATACTTATGGTTATTACTTTATCTTTCATTTTAATACAGAGACTTTGTGAAAATATTAAATATTTTCATCTTGCATCTTTAAAAGTTTTAAGTATTTCGATCAATGTACTTATATATTTCTTTAATTCCTTTCAGGTTCCTTCAGTCACCTCAGGACGTGAGAAGGAATTAGAAAAACTAAACATGACAATAAAACAACACTAATACTTAGTTTGAAATCTCTCAGTCTTCCTCGATCATCTCAAGACGTGACGGGAAATTAAAACTGTTTCCATCTCATGAGTTGGAAGCAGGCAGCCTCAAGACAAATCTAATCCAACCTAACCAAATTAAATAAAACCTAATCGGATCTAATGTAACCAAACCGAACCTAACCTAGCATCCATTAACCTAACAAAACCTAATCTAACCTAATGTAATCTAACCTTAACTAGCATCCCTTAACCTAACCCAATCTAACTTAATGTAATCTAAACTAATGTAATCTAACCTTACCTAGCATTTCTTAACCTAACGCAATCTAACCTAACCTAACCTAAGCTAACATAGCATCTCGTAGCATAACCTAATCTAATTCAACTCCAAACAAAGCTGTGAAAACTCCTTTGGCAGCGTCAGTACGGGAGGAGAAAACAGGAGGACAGGGAGCAGCGAATAATAAAGTAAGCATAAGAGGATAAACACAAACTAAGATTTTAATTCAGCAAAATAACACAAGGGTGGAAAGTGAATTTGTCGACATGCTTGCACCAAGGGTCGATGTGATTATGTGATTATGCGATGAGTAAACAAGAGGAAGGACATGACCTGAGGGGACGGAGAAAAATAAGAGGCTGGCAGAAGGGCGTGGGGCTCCTGCTAGACACTCCAGGTAGTAAAGTATTGCCTCCCTCCTGCTGGGGAGATGACGGTTCTGAGACATTTGCTGCTCTCCTGAAAGTCTCTGTATTTCTATTTCTCTTTGACTTTGGACGTCCATATAACCTATGAATTCTTATGTTCTTATCATGATGTTCCCTGTGACTCTATATATCTCTCTGTTTTCATTCGTTTGTATGACCAGTTGATGTGAAACTTATAGAATTAGAGAATTTATATATAACGAGAGAATAAGTTGAGTGCAAAGAGAAATGGGCAAATTGGTATTGAGATTAATATATGACAAAACAAGATGATGATATAAAAGGAAAAAAGATGTCACAGAAATAATACAAGCGCAATAAATGAAGATGGTCAGCAGTTATTGTTGAAAGGATGAACAGAATATACAGAGAGCAAACTACTGACTTCGAGGATTCCCTGAGACAAAAATTGTAGTGTAAAGAAATGTGGAGAAAGAACCCAAGATGAATTGACAACGAGAAGTATGTTGTCAGGACTTTATAGAGACTGGCATCAATGGAGAGAAAGAGAATAAGTTAAGTGCAAAGAGAAATGCTCAAGCTCGTGTTGTGATTTACATAAGACAAAAAACAAAATTATATTATAAATTAGAACTAAGAATATCACAGAAATAGTACAAGGATAATAGACAGAGATGATCAGTTGTTGTAACCAGAAGAGCAAAGGAATGACTTAGAGGATTCTTTGAGTAAAATGTTAGAATGTAGAGAAACAGGAAAGGATAAGATGAAAACAAGGAATATGTCAAGATTTCAAGAGACTGACATGATACAGCCCTTGTAAAAAAAAGATACAAAAGACTATATTAAGCAGAGGAATTCTACAGTCACATATATATTAAAGTATCAAGAAACTCGCTCTCCAAACACACAAGGCATATAACACATCGACAAACGCCAAGCGCTGCCAAGTGACGGAGCTGTCTTGAGAGTGTGAAGGGAGTGAGAGCAGGAAATACTAACTGTCTGAAATGCATCACTTCAAAACTGGTTATGAAAATGGGGTTGTGCATTATAAAACGAGCTATTCACCCACATGGTCAGTGGAAGCACCGTGCTTTTGTGTGTGTGCGTGAGAGAGAGAGAGAGAGAGAGAGAGAGAGAGAGAGAGAGAGAGAGAGAGAGAGAGAGAGAGAGAGAGAGAGAGAGAGAGAGAGAGAGAGAGAGAGAGAGAGAGAGAGAGAGAGAGAGAGAGAGAGAGAGAGAGAGAGAGAGAGAGAGAGAGAGAGAGAGAGAGAGAGAGAGAGAGAGAGAGAGAGAGAGAGAAACAGACAGACAGACAGACAGAGAGCACCAAACAGGTATATCTACTTATGTGCGTGCCTGGGAGGAGCGCAGCGACGCAGGGTGCCCGGTGCCCACTGGCTGGCAGGGTGCGGAGCGGCAGGGCGGCGGTGGTCCCTGCCAGCGGGAGCTTCACCAGGACAAAAATGACTGTAACGACAGTTGGAAATTTATTACCCCTGACAAGTACTAACAGTTTATCCCTTGCAACCATGATCACCTGTTTTTATAAACGCCAGGCAGTACCTGCTATCTTTCTCCAACCAAAAGGAGGCGGGAAACGACTTCAGAATAATATATACATTGACAGATAGATGGATAGATATATATACAGATATAGATAGATAGATAGTTAGATAGATAGATAGATAGACACAGACATAGATAGAAAGATAGAATAGATAGATACATACACAGTTACATAGATAAAAAAAAGTTATTTAGTCCATATTGTTCATGTAAGAGGATCACGTTTCTTGGAAAATAAAAGGGAGACATGACATTCCAGAACTTGACAGGACGAGAGTGAAGGATTAAAGCTATTGCCCAACTCATGTAATATAATGAACGGAACAAAGAACAGCTTATGCACAGGAGATGCATGAGGAGATGAGGACATGTAATTAGTAAGTTGAGATGGTGAACAGTCCAGACAATACCAACAAACAGCTAGGAGACAAATACATAATTATACTCAGACTGACGGTAATAAGCGGTTAACTGCTGACCCTTCTGATCACCGAATAATTTTATTTCCATAAATGAATGTATTTTGTATGCAACAAGAATATATATATATATATATATATATATATATATATATATATATATATATATATATATATATATATATATATATATATATATATATATATATATATATATATTATTTTGTGAGCATGTGTCAACAAGTATGAATATGCATATTCTGGGCCGCGTGGGGACGTACGAGTGCTGTCACGTCTTGGCTTGTCTTGAAAATTAATTCAAGGAACATTTGTTTCCTCCTCATTAGCATTTAGAATGTTCCCGCAGCTGCCAAGGCGTGGACGTGTCCCCCTCCCCACAACCCACCGGCTCGACAAAAGCGATATATGGGTATGGTTTGCCCAAGACTTTCTTCACTCGCCCTGGGAGCCTTCCCTGGAGAACCAAAGTAAACTGACGAAAATTAAAAAAAAAGCGCACATGAGCACGCACACATGCACGCACGCACGAACGCACGCACGCACGCACATATTTTATATATATATATATATATATATATATATATATATATATATATATATATATATATATATATATATATATATATATATATATATATATATATATATATATATATATATATATATATATATATATATATTCATGTGTGTGCGTGTTTGCGCGCGCACCTTCCTCCGTTCATGCGTGCGTGCGTTCGTGCCTTCAGTATGAATGAGCGGCGTCAGTGGGTCATTAATATCCCGCATGATTAAGTCAGTCTCAACTTCCACGTCTCACGTTGCAGGTGAGCCAAGGCTCCGTCGCCTCCTTCACGCCCCACATTAGCTGATCGCCTCATATCGCAGCGCTGGTGGTGGTGCGCCTGGCAACAAACTGACACAAGCACAACCGGTTTCTCGCTTCATAAACGGAGAGCAAGTTTCCCACACACACAAACACACACACGCACACACAGACAGACGCAACGCACACACACACACACACACATACACACACATACACACAAATGCCTCTCCATACCCCGTCCCCCCCAATCCAGGCACGAAGGCAACCCTCCCGCCACCATCCAAACACCTGCCTTCACCCCGCCGCAGACACAGCCCCCCACCGCCCCTCCCCATACCTTGCACCCCTGCCTTTCCTCCCTCCAACAAACTGCTTTACCTCTGTCACCTGCACCTCTAACCCCTCTTTCCCTACCACCCCTTCCCTTTACCTTCCATAACAACAGTCAAATAGGGTAGTCACAGTAACAGGAGATGACAGAGTAGTGATGCAAGAAATGGTCAAAAATACAAGACGGGCTGGAAGGGGGAGCAGCAGCAAGCAGGCGAGCAGGACGGGGAAGAGAGATAACATTATGTGCTGGACGGCGGGGCAGCGCGTAACTTGTCAAGATAAGGTGGAGAGGAAGCGGAGAAGGTAATGAGCAAACAAAGGGAGGAGGTAATGAGGAGAGAACTGAGAGAGAGAGAGAGAGAGAGAGAGAGAGAGAGAGAGAGAGAGAGAGAGAGAGAGAGAGAGAGAGAGAGAGAGAGAGAGAGAGAGAGAGAGAGAGAGAGAGAGTATTAAGGAGTAAAGGAATTTTTCTGAAGGACACACACACACACACACACACACACACACACACACACACACACACACACACACACACCACACACACACACACAGATGAAAACTGAAGAAACAAGATAAAAGTAACAGAAGGAAGAACACACACACACACACACACACACACACACACACACACACACACACACACACACACACACACACACACACACACACTTTAACAACCATAAAAAAAAAAAAAACAGTGACAAACATAAAGCACTAATACCTAGAAACGCCATCATCACGGAATTAAGAACCAGATAGAAAAAAAAAGAAAGAAAAAAAAGAGATAGAAAACACAAGATGAAAAAAAAAAAAAAAAACACACGTACTACATACATAATATTTACCACCAAGATGAAAACACTGTAAAGTATGGACGATGGAAAAATAACACCACACACACCAAAAAAAAAAAAAAAAGATAAAAAGAACGACCACTACCAGGAAAGCAAGCGTGAAAGAGGGAGGAAAAGAGGAAAGGGGGCAGTGAAGAAGGAAGGAAAAAGACATAGTTTACCAGGATAAAGACGGTGATACGTGCGAGAGAGAGAGAGAGAGAGAGAGAGAGAGAGAGAGAGAGAGAGAGAGAGAGAGAGAGAGAGAGAGGAGAGAGAGAGAGAGAGAGAGAGAGAGAGAGAGAAAGGCGAGGACGAAAGAACCTGAAGCGATGGTGAGAACGATCCGTGGAAAAATAAAAGAAAAAATATTAATGGTACAGTTTAAGCCGGAGGAAAAAGGGGGTAACTAGGAAAGAAAAGAGAGTAAGCAAGCAAGGAAAGAAGGAAGCAAAGAGGGATGAAGGAAAGTAAAGGAGATATCACAGTCGGGGGCAAAGGGAAGGAAGGGGAGGAGGAATGTATTAAGAAGAGACAAGAGGAGGAAGGAAAGAGGGAGAACGGGAGAGAGGAAGTGAC
>NC_087168.1:20644649-20647149 GCF_035594125.1 Scylla paramamosain
AAAACAAGCATAAACTCAGACATGTCCAGTGTATTTCAAGAGCAGCCAAGAACGACAGGTGTCAGGGCGACAAGAGTTGTACTGAAGAAAAGACTATAGTTCAAAACACTGTTCCCTGGTATTATATTAGAAATAGCAGAGCAAGACATTTCTGGATATTTTTGACGCAAATCAATACATCGCTACTGCCATCCCCTTCCTGCCTAAGAACATATCCAGAGGAGAACACGGCACAGGCATAAAAATGGACGCCATGCATACGCAAAAATGTCGAGAACTTGTACCAGCGACTTTTTTTTCCCAGTGCGTGCTGATGCAAGGCTATGAAATGAGGCCAGCGCACTAACGGGGGTGGCGGTCTCCCTTCCTTGGGGCAGACACAAGATGCACGAGCTGGTCACCGCCTTCCCAAGACACCCCGCTCCCTGGCGCCCCGCCGCGCTGACACCGCCGCGCCTCAAACTTTCAGCTCAGAAGCGTGTCGCGAGATCTGCCTCCCCATGTCAGCGTCTCTCTCTCGTCCTCTGAGAAAAAGTGCAATGTCGTGAGTGCCGGGATGGATGATGCGAGGAGAGGCTGCTTGACTCTCGCCTCAGCTACTGCATTACTACCTGGATGTCGGCTTCCAATTAAGGTGACCGATCACGCTTGCCTCCCTCAACACAGCCTCGGCTATGATCACTTTCCCAGTCTTACTGTCATTCAATAAGGATGTCTTTAGCTTCGTAACAGTGGTCTTTGGGCTAAATATTACCAGCATATCAGCACCACATGGCAATAATTCTTAAGGTGTCATACATTGCAAAGTGTACATTCAGAAAATAAGGCGTAAAGCTATGTACGAGTAATATCCTTAAAAACTACTGATTCAGCAATATTGTACTTTCCTCAGATCTCACTGTATCTCCCTTTAGTGAACTTTCTAATTCATATTCATTATTATTCATACTGACGGACATCTGACTCAGGTCTTCACATAATTTCCACCACACACTCAAACAACGAGAACACAGACTGATCTTGTATTCACATTCAGGAGACTAGCGCGAGATTTTTTAAGCATCAGTTAAATTATATAAGAAGAATTTTCCTGTGAATAAGATATCACGTTTACCTTCACGCTGTCTGTCCAAGCTGCTGTTGACTTACATACTCATATTCAAGACCGTATTTTTTCTCCTATAAGCATCAATCAAATTATATAAGAAGAATTTTACTGTGAGTAAGATATCACGTTTACTTTCACGCTGTCTGCCCAAGCTGTCGACGTACTAATGCATATACTTTTAGACTTTATAGTTAACTTGTGATGTGTATGTTATTGGTTCTCCTATAAATATTAAAATCTGCAGCAGTAGGAAAGTCAAGATGCGATAAGACTGACTCACAGGCCTGACAGCAAACAAATGTAGATTTTCCTCCTTTCACAGTATGGAAAAAAAAGTGAGATTGCGTGATGAAAACCTAGATGTTATCGGGACACACACCTAGTGCATGGAAACACCAATACAGTAATACCTGATTGTAATAATGACTTTCTTTGGGATGATATAAGAATGGAAGCAAAGAAGAATATGTGACTCTGAAGAATATAAAGAATGTGCCACTGAACTGTGTGTGTGTGTGTGTGTGTGTGTGTGTGTGTGTGTGTGTGTGTGTGTGTGTGTGTGTGTGTGTGTGTGTGTGTGTGTGTGTGTGTGTGTGTGTGTGTGCAGATGCAGGAATGCACGACAGTCGGTAATAATTCAGTTCGTATTGGGACACTGAGTACGTAAAATTCCTACTTTGGTCAACATTATGTAAATATGAATGTTGCTTTTTTTTAACGTACTGAAAATATTTTGTATGCGTTAAGCCAAAAATAAATATTATATAACAGTTAAACATTTTACACCCTGAATAAAGAAGAGAAAAAAAAAGTCATTCACTGGAATTCAATTTGGATAATTTTGTGGGTCTTCTTTTCACGTCTTGGATCGACACCAAAAAATAAGGAAAAATTAGATAAAATATCTTGAAATGAAAAATATGGATAAATTCTCTCTCTCTCTCTCTCTCTCTCTCTCTCTCTCTCTCTCTCTCTCTCTCTCTCTCTCTCTCTCTCTCTCTCTCTCTCTCTCTTCCAAACAGACACATCGACCATGCAAGTGCCTGCCACAAGTCAAACCCAAGTTTAGTGGCAAGAAAGACGTATTCCCTTAATGAGAAAACAATGATCCCTGAAGCACAAGGCGTCACCAGGCTCAGAATGATTTAGAGAGAGAGAGAGAGAGAGAGAGAGAGAGAGAGAGAGAGAGAGAGAGAGAGAGAGAGAGAGAGAGAGAGAGAGAGAGAGAGAGAGAGAGAGTGTGTGTGTTTCTCTATTTTTTTCACAAAGATATCTTGGTTATTCTTTTATTCCGATTGAAGACATGATAAGGAAACCTAGAAACTATTTGAATTAAATTCCAATGAACAATTTCTCTTTTTTATTTAGGATATTGTCATATAACAAGATTTT
>NC_087168.1:20662149-20689649 GCF_035594125.1 Scylla paramamosain
CAGAGAAAACGTAATACATAGCACGTTCAACAAAACCGTATTCATTGGCAATTCGCCGAAAATTTCTCAGTAAAAATCCGGCATTATTCATTACTGGGCGGGCAAGGAGGCTGAGCAGTGAGTGTGCAGGCCGCCGCGCCCCGTCCGCCGCCGGGTTGAGGTATCACAGGTGTTACCGCCGACACCTGCTTCCCTCACCCTCCCAGCGCTTGCCGACGCCTGGCCAAGCACCGCCGCGGCAAAGGGAACCCCCGGATGGCTGGTCTGTGCCTGGGAATACTCGGAACGCCGGTGTGAGGTGATGGGAAGCGAGCAGCGTGGAGCGTGTGTCACTCTGTCGTGTTGTGGTGGCAAGACGAACATCAGATTGTGGTGGTTCACGTCCTGCCGCCACCCTTCGAGCGGCGCCGCCACCCACCCGCACACAGATTAATATTCTAATACTTAATTATTAAACCAGCAGGTATTATACATGCAAGCCATCTTTATCTAATGGAAGTGAATCCAATTTGAAGTTAAATCCATACTATCATGGTAATAATAAGTTTGCTTCGTAAAATGTTGCAAATCTCATGAATTTGTCATAAATGCTTGTAGTTGTAAATGAGTTGCTTAGTGATGCATGAAGAGCTCGGTACTCAAGTCCTGATTAAGGAAAGTAAACTATAAGATCCGAAAATCTAGCAAAAATACACTTCTTTATTTTTGTTTCAGTGGTGCTGAAAAAATTATCCAAATTCTACATTGGAAATATGTATACATATATGAAAGAAAAATACGATGCAAAGACAACCTTAAATATATAAGACGACCACGATATGTATACCACATCATAATTTTCATTTCGTCTTGAAAGCATAAGCTAACACACTCACAAAACTTATTGTAACGCCAAGAGGTCCTCCTTCCCGTGACGCCCTGCACGCCTTCTTGTAATATCTCTACCCTAGCAACACCACTAACACTCCTCCAGTCCTCATCACACACACACACACACACACACACACACACACACACACACACACACACACACACACACACACACACACACACACACACACACACACACACCCACACTCCATTCGATGACGTATTTCACCAAAAACCCAAATAACAAACATATAGCATCACACACACACATACACACACACTATCTCTTATTAGGTCACTTCCTCATCTGGCGGAGACTCGCATGCAATACCCACTTCGTTACCGGATGTCCAACTTCCCATGGCTTATCCCAGCCTACTGAGTCCTGATCCAGCCATAGTCTCTCCTATCTTTGACATGGCTAAGGGAGAGACCATGTAATTTTCTCTATTCCTGCATCAGTCTCCGTCATATATAATTTCTTCCCTCCTGATTCAATACCTCTGCTTTATTACGCCAGAAAGCTTTGTACTCAATAAACCTGAAGCTATTTCGTCACTGTTTCTTAGAGTAACCTTCCACTGAGGTACTTCGAGTGTGTGTGTGTGTGTGTGTCCGTGGTGGCTGCAGGACGCGTGGGGACGGCCGGTCCTTCAGCTTCAAGTAAAAATGATAAGAGACGCTATATAACGCAACACCAAGCTCTGGGAAATGGAAACAACCCCGTCCAGCCTTCCGGAAATAGCCAGGATCCCTCCGTTGCCTCCCTATCTCGCACGGACTTGTCTCCTCCCGAGCCCAGCCGGTAAACCTGCCATGAAATGTGTCAGTCGAGATGGCCACCAGTGTCCTGCAGGCCCAGCTGACCACCCGCCACGGAGATTTTTTTTCCTCAACCATGTTCCTTTTTTCCGGATTGAATTAATTGTTTTTTTTTTTTTTTTTTTTTCATCCGTGACTTTCGTTTATTCTTTTCGCGGTGATATGGAGCGATGGGTCGGAACAGGTGCTTGACGTGACTGTCGCCAGGCCCGGGTCACTCTCCGGCCCTTGGGTTCGGGTACAGCGAGGCACAGCGGCAGCGAGAGGCACTCAAGACTAACGCCTCGCTAACCAAGGGGCCTTGTGACTGTGGATGGGCATCGCACCGGCACAGCCACACAGGGCACTCGCTTTTCGCTGGCTTTACTCTGTTGGCTCACCGGGACACGCGTGAGGGAGGCACCGCGCGTCGCCAAGGCCAAGGAACAGAGGGACAGAGGGACAAAGGAGCAGGTCACCCCGCTACTCAACACAAGGATCCGTGAGACACCTTCAAGCGGCAGACGTTTATTGCTTTCGTGCGCCGGATTACTTACCGCGTGAAGACACAGGTGGAGTTGCAGGCTAAGTGGTTAAGTGGCTGTCATCATCGCGTATATGAGTAAAACCACAGACGCAAATGAAAATGAGAATAGTAATTGCTCTCTCTCTCTCTCTCTCTCTCTCTCTCTCTCTCTCTCTCTCTCTCTCTCTCTCTCTCTCTCTCTCTCGCTCTCTCTCTCTCTCTGTACTTTTGAATGTTTATAACTTTATATGAAATATATCCGAAGCATTCCCTTCATGACACACACACACACACACACACACACACACACACACACACACACACACACACACACACACACACACACACACACACACCACGACCACACAATATTTAATTCTTATTTCCTTGTATATCACCTTACCTATAAAGGAAAGGGCGCATATTTACGTCTCTATGCTAAACTGAATCACACTTGGCCTTTGATTTTGAGCAGCTCACAACCTTTGAGAGTCGTCCTAAGGCGTTTCCTGACCAAAAGAACTAAAGAAAGAACTTAATATCGCCCTTCTTAAACATCCATCAGCCACGCTAGGACCATCCTTGGCACGTCATCTTGGCTCGCACTGCTAAGCATTTCAAGATCTCGTCAGGACAATTTTCAAAGGCCACAGGTAATAAGTCAGGTTCTCAAAGGTGTTTTGCTCACTGATGATGCAGAATACTTGTTAAATTATCGCTGGAATCATTACTACTACTATAGCCTGTTAGAAGATGTGATAAGATACTGAAATGTTTAAAAACACTGAACACTGTGCTATGCCTTGGCAGGAAAATGTGCATCACTCTTACAGGAAACACGTGACATATCTGTTAGCACCAGTAGAGGCACTTATCTTAGTAAAAATTGTTGCAAAGTCTTGATCGTCCAAAGGGAAATATATTTGTTAACTTATTCTTCCCCGCGGCAGAAGCAACTACGCATTCCCCCGTTGCGTGTAAACCTTAAGAAACTATTTAATAGAAATGAATAATGAGTCACTTGTAACTTATTTACTTACTGGTCATTTATAAAAGCCCGGCAATCAAGACTTAGAAGGTTAATTCACTACATTCACTATAACTAATGCGCCACTGAAATGTCAGAATATGAGTAAAAACAATAATCTCTTGGAAAATATTCTGTAGAGACAATCATCATAGAATATTACCTGTCTGTATTTGAACTAACCATATTTTTAAAGTGATATACAATAATTTCTTCCTTTAATTTTCTTCATCTGACAAATAGTGATCACAAATATTTTCACATACGAGTATTTACACACATTTACTCATATCTAGTTGCCTGCTAATACTAGAACATTTTTCAGCCTTAACTTTTCAGGGATAATTTCTTTATTTCGTTGCCTTCATTTGACAAGAAGTGATCACAAATATTTTCATGGACGAGTACTTACATATATCGCTACAATTACTCATATCTAGTATCCTGTTAATATACGATTACTAGATAATTTCTCGACCCTAACTTTTCCACTTAATAAATTGTGATTGTACTTATTTACAGTATTATATTAACCCAAATTCCCTTATAGAGTCGCAGTATATGAGAGATTTTCCTAGATTTCCGTCAGCCAAGGAGTACTGATTATAAATATTTAGATTATTAATTTCTATCAACATTTTTTTCTCTAATCACTCCTATAATGTGATGGATAATGACGCACTCCACCTCTAAAGACACAAAAATTACCTCACGTACTCCTCTTTCTTACACCAGCTCCGATAAGTCTCAATAACATATGTACTAAAGAATTAGAATTTCTATCCAGCAGACGTACCTCACAAAAATCCTCTTCCTTAGATATATTAATTTTCGTATGGACTCAATAACAGACTTACTAGAGAATCAGAATTCCTCTACTACACACGTACCTCATAACTCCTTCCTTCCTGCGGCGGGTGTGCCAGTAGATTCAGCACAACACACAACACAACACCTAACGTAGATACAACACAACACTTAACACCTAACACACCGCAACAAGCAACACAAACACAACACGACATCTGCAACACTTGATACACCATAACAACTAAAACAAATCCAACAAAACAAAGTACAAGGGTTATAACAAGGGGGATGTAAGCAAATTTCTTAGGATCAGCAACCAGGATAGAACAAGAAATAATGGGTTCAAGCTTGAAAAATTTAGGTTTAAGAAAGAGATAGGAAGAAATTGGTTTTCAAATAGAGAGGTAGATGAGTGGAACGGATTCAGTAATCATGTTATTGGTGCTAAGACATTAGGGAACCTTAGGAGAAGATTAGACGGGTTTATGGATGGGGATGATAGGTGGAAATAGGTAGGTATATTTCATACAGGAAATGCCACGTGTAAGGTTGGTCGCTTCTTGCAGCTTCCCTTATTTCTTTTGTTCTTACAACATACTTATAAACCATGGCATCCAACACAAACACAGTACAACACTTCCAAACACATTTACAACACTACAACATCCAGCACAAACACACTTGAAGCACCACATGACTCAACACAAATACACAAATACACCACAACACTTACAAATTAACACACCACAACCGCTATTAGGAGTAAGAAGGCGCAGGACACCAAGTGGTTTGCTCTCTCTAACACTTTCACGCAGTCCCCTTCATTCTCCCTCAAGAAGACTATGGAAATGTTTCAGAAGGTAAAGCACATCTGTTTCGTCTTGCGTTTCCTTCCACCACTAACTTCACGTGTCCTGTGTGTCTTCCCTTCTGTCCACAACACTCACTAGCGACACCAACAGTGATCACGAAGCAACAGCCACGTATCAGTAACATCGAAGCTCATAAGACGTGCAGGAATATAAGAAGAGTGAGGTAGAAATTACAGAATTACAGAAACGTATCTGAGAAGTTCTCTTTATATTTACGCCGATAAGTGAAATATTAACGGAAAAATTAAAGAAGGAAGCAAGCTATAAGTGATTGTTCCAGAAAATATGTAGCGAAAATCGTTGGCACTATTACTATTACTATTATTATTATTATTATTATTATTATTATTATTATTATTATTATTATTATTGGGGGTTGAGGTTAAGAGAGAGATACAGGAATCATGAACCGAGTTTATTCCGACTAGTTTCCCTTTTGGCTTCTTCAGAGAGCAGTTCCCCTTAAGAAGCCGAAAGTGAAACCAGTCAGAAATAAACTCGTCTCATAACTCTGGTGTCTCTCTCTTAACCTCCACCCACAACTTATCTTCATATCTCAATATTATTATTATTATTATTATTATTATTATTATTATTATTACTATTATTATTACTATTATTATTATTATTATTATTATTATCATCATCATCATCATCTTCATTATTATTATTATCATGTTCTACCGGACGCAAAGATGATTATATTTACCACTGAACTAGCAAACTGTTTATCCTCGCTCTCTGCTCACCGGTGAAGCCAAACACCTTGAGATAATATGAACAAAAAATTATTCCTAACAAAAAAAAAAACGCATCACGTATTGATATTCAAGGCAAATCAAAATATCCGATTATGAAAAAGTCCGCGTTGAGTAAAAAAGCTCCTTAGTTTTTCTTCGGTTTCCTCCGCGCGACAACCGAGATGAAAAATAAACAGGAATGATGGCCGAAGCTGAATTTCATAGGCGATAGGAGGCGGACATTCGAATAAAGACAAAAAGTGTGCAGCAAACGGCAGCGTGTTATTCTTAAGGATCACCTCAGGCCGGCGGCAGGTGTCCCGTGCCTCCCTCATGGCCCGGGCACGTTGACTCGCTACAGTGACTGCCTCAGACACTGTTCGCTTGAGTCTTCACCATCGCACAGTAAGCAACAAGACACTCACGGAGTAAATACTGACACTGAACTGACTCGTGCGTTAATCTGCAAAAATCAGAAAAAAAAAGAAAAAAAAACACCCAGAAATAAACTGACAAATAAAAGATGAAATATAGATAAAAATATAAATACATAAATATTAAACAAATAAACATATGAATGAAAAAATGATAAAAACAGATAAATAATAACAATAAATGCACAACAATCGGATAGATATAATAAACAATACGAGACAGAATTTTAAAGACCTTACAATTGAAGAAGACACTGAAGGACACTGACGCGTTACCTTCGTTATGACGTCTGCGCACTGACTGAGACACAGACCTGCAGCGAGGCACGGTAAACACATCAAGGAGTAATATCGAAGAGACTAAGAACTAAGACACCAGACAGAAGGCGTGTTATTATTCACTCATTTGTCTGAATTTCTAATGTTAAGGTTGTGATTCAGATACATTACTAATACAGATTATTCTTGAGTTACTGAGATATTATTATTTTTTTTTTTAAGAATATATGTCCATTGCAAGCAGTGATGGGCAAGAATATTTATCGTTATTCTTGATATTCTTTAGTACTATTCTCCTTTGAGTCTAGCATCTTCTGAGTATTTTTTTTTTTTCAAGCCTTCTTTTTGTTATCGTTGGCAAGAATCCCTCTTATGTATATGAAAAATACATTGTACAGTACTAATCCCTGTGAAAATTAACTTATAAACTAGATCTTACTATCAAATTTTTCGCCTGGTTTCTCACTTTATTACTTACTGTGTCTTAGTTCATAATTCATGCTTTGCCTTTGTATCTGTTTTTCTAGTCTCATGCCCTGTCTATGCCCGTAACTCCTTCATCATTAATCCTATGAAAAGCGTTAGCTCATAAAAGGGCCTGAGATCTACTATACACTAAATAAATATGTGAACCTTGTACAATTCGTGTTTCAGATGTCTCAGTTTTAAGTTAATTTATTCTTTCATTAATATCAGCTTATGTCTTCAGAGCGATTCTTAACAGTAAACTCTATAGTTTCTACTCCTTCACCTGTTCCCCTTTGGTTTGCTTACACTGCGCGTTTTACACCTTCAGTCGTGGCTGTATGTGTGGCTTCTCAAGATGATGATGCCTTACTGTATAAAACTTCATCAAACACAAAAGCAGAATCTACTTCCATAGAATTCCAGAATCTACATCTACTTCCACATATCGCGTCTCCATTTCTTATTGATGCTCAAGAAGTTCTTAATATATAACAATCCATTACTCTGTGTTAAAATTTTTATTTTTAGTCATGGAATTTGTTGGTCTTCGCGGCAACACAACTTTGGGAAATTTTGTGTATACTACTTGAAAACGCTGTCTTCCAAGTATGTTACAGTGGTATTTCTAAAAATGTTTACATTCTCATCAAGTCTATGCCTTCCTATATCGATGGATCCTTTCCTTTCGTTTTCCTGAATTCCTTCCTTCACGCAATTCAGTTTCTTATCCTAACGTGATCATCTTCAAGAACATCACTTTGAATTTTACTGGCGCTTCTTGTGCATGAACATGAAAACATTGTATTCTGCACCTTCATGGTAAATACCTGTGTTGAGCTCTGTATTCTGAATTTCATCAGATGACTTTAATTTGCATTATGCTGATTTTATTTCAAAATATTTCAATTAGGCACTTGATTATAGGACCATAATATAAAAAAATTTATCATTTTATTGTTTAATTTTCCTTCATATCAACATGACCCTGACGAGCCAAACGAGAGCATCATTCAGGCCGCAAAATATGTAAGCACGAGCCCGGTCTCACCCCTGTTCACGCCCCACAGACTACTTGAGGGGGATTCACGGACAAGAAGGCTTCGCGTCTCGAGCACTACCACGTGCTCAGATACAGTCACTCGTTGAGAAATGGGGAATGCAGATCCAGTTCTCAAAGGTGTGTCATCCCTGCCTCCTTCAATACCCCCACGCCCTGAGGAGTGCATGAGGGGAATTCGTGGCCAAGACGCCGCCGCGTCTGAGCAGCATCCCCGCCTCGCAGCACCGCGGCCGGCCAAGCACCATTCCGTGTCGCGTCTCGCCACGCCGCCGATTTATATTGATAAACTACAACGTGAACACAACAAAGAGTTGTTCATCCATTTACTATCGCTTTTTTCGGATAAGCTACTGAACTGCTACTGTTTTTATGCGAATAAAACATTAGTTTGAAAACATTCTTCTGTAAAAACGTTTCTTTCGTAAATAAATAAAGAACTGGTGTCCCGTGATAAGTTTATTCATTAAGAGCGAGGCACTCGTTTCCACATCATATAAATATTTACGGCACGCTTTGTGCTTTCTTTGTAATGTGATGACTTTTACACTAACTCTATCTTCTTAGCTCACAAAAGCCTTGCACTGCACGAGGCACAAACACTCACGCTCTTATCGTACTCCACTTCAAGCCTTCAAGCCACGCTCACAAACATGACATTTTATATATATATATATATATATATATATATATATATATATATATATATATATATATATATATATATATATATATATATATATATATATATATATATATATATATATATATATATGATATATACGAGTATATATATATATATATATATATATATATATATATATATATATATATATATATATATATATATATATATATATATATATATATATATATATATATATATATATATATATATGAGTAGAGAGAGAGAGAGAGAGAGAGAGAGAGAGAGAGAGAGAGAGAGAGAGAGAGAGAGAGAGAGAGAGAGAGAGAGAGAGAGAGAGAGAGAGAGAGAGAGAGAGAGAGAGAGAGAGAGAGAGAGAGAGAGAGAGAGAGAGAATCATTCATTATGTTAACTAGAGTTTCATATCAGTCCATAGCAATCATAATCGATACAAAATTAACTAATATTAATAATACATCAAATGAACCATTAGACTTCGACTACACCAAGTTTCCTTGCAATCAATTTATACACTGTACAATTTTTCTCTAAATGGCGGGATTTTTCACACTAATCTAGAATAATGGTTCCTGACTTGAGAAATGAAGCCTTTCCGTCAAGGGGATGTGGACACTGGTGTACACACACACACACACACACACACACACACACACACACACACACACACACACACACACACACACACACACACAGCCACAATCAAGTCCCTCAAGACGTGATGCTCCCCCGTGACTGTCGAGTGAAGAAAATCAAGCAAGTCACTATTATTTTCTGCCCTTAGGAACAAACCACTGGACGCTTTGCTTGTTTGTCCTTGTATAGCTTTCAGCATATACCAATTTCCCCTCAAGATTTCGTTTAAATAATTTTTCCACTGGTGAAGAAGGTTGTTGAGTCTGGTTACGTTAGGTTACCTTGCTGGAGAGAGAAGAAAAAAAGTTATTTTGAGGTGAAACTTTCAGGAAGGAATCTTAGTGAGTGGAATTATCTTGAGTGGAATTTATAAAGAAACATGCCTAGAATCACACTTATAAACATCCACCTTTTCCAAGCACTTCCAAGGCACACATGGACACTCGCACACTCTATTACACCTCAAACTCTTTCCTACACACCCAGCCTTCCCTGCAGCACACAAACACGAGACTCTCACTCCATCTGCGCTTCCACGAATATACTCCCACTCTTTCCATTTATAGTTCCTGTGTCCACGATCTCTCCTGTGACTTCCCAAACCTGGCTTGAGACGTGAAGGAAGGCAGAGAACCTGTTATTGCTCTTCGGCAAGGACAATACATTGAAGTTAAGGAAGAAATACCTGAGAAATACAGAACACAAGCGCTTCACAATCCCGCGTCCTTAATAATTCAAGTGACTTCTTAAATAGACAGCTTGAGATTAAGGAAGACAAATGCGATCTTGTAACTGGTCTTGCATGAGGACAATATGTTAAAGTTAAGGAGAAAATACAGAGATAAGGAGCATTGAAACGATCCTCCGCCCAGTATAATTCCTGTGACTACTTGAACCAGTAGCTTGAGACGTGAAGGAAGACACCTCAAGTCATGTTAGCGTTCTTGCGTGAAGGGAATATATTTGAATTTAGTATGAAATATTTGAATCTGATAAAAAGTATTCGCACATCACGATCATTATAGCAACTTCCTTAACCGGCAGCTTGGGAATTGAAGAAGGAAGCTAAGGTCATGTTATTGTTCTTGCATGAGCAGAGTATATTGAAACTTTAGGAGAAAATAACCAAAATAGATAAGCACACCCGCACATTATGATCCTTCCGGTGACTTTCTTAGCCGATAACTTGAGACGTGAAGGAAAACGACTGGGATCTTGTTACCAACTTTGCACGAGGGAATTATATTAAAACTGTGTAGGATATAACCCAAATAGATAAAGAATACTCGCACATGACAATCCTTCTTGTGAATTTCTAAACCAGGAGCTTGAGACGAGATGGGAAGAAACTGAATTCACGTTATCGGTCTTGCATTGGGGAAATACATTAAGATTCACGAGGATATTGCATAAATAGATGAAAAAAAAAAACACTAACCTAATCCTACCAGTGACTTTCTTAGCCGATAGCTTGAGACGTGAAGGGAGGCAGCCGAGATCATATTATTGTTCTTGCATATGAAAAATACACAAAAATTTAGGAGCCAGTAACCCAAACAGATACACTTCCACATTATAATCATCCTAGTTATTTCATTAACCAACAGCTTGAGACGAATAGGATGGCGACTAAGAGTATATTTTTGGCTTTACATAGCGACAATACATTACACTTAAGAAAAGAACAATATGAATAAATGAGACCACTTCCACTTCACATAATAATCAGCTGGCACAAACACAAGCAACACACCATTAACCTGAGATCATGAGCAAGGTATAGAAAGAGGAGGAGGAATCGGTAAAGGTAGTAACACATAGTAACACAATGAGAGGCATTTTGTTAACATGAAAAGGCCGCTGGTGAAGGGCTACAAAACAAGCCATGGGGGGAAAAAAACACTAAATGCCTCTACCCCCTTAAAAAAAAAGAAGGGGGTGGAAGCAGCAAGGCTCCCGAAAAATGTAAGGTCAATTTAGTTTCTCTTTAGTCATTTTTTTAGCTCTTCAAGGGAAAGGTATATAATCAATGCATTCTATCAGTCTTACCTTACCGCTTCAGACACAAGAGGCTCTACAAGAATTCAACGACAAATATAGAAGTGCTCGCTCATTGACTAAAGGAGACAATAACGCAACGGAGGGAATGAGATGTTAGAGGAAATGGAGAACTTAGAATATTAGATAAAAGTAAACAATATCCTGGTTGTTACTATCAGAATGGCAAATTGTTTCGAATAGATCACGTTATGCGAGGACCTCAAAGTACTTACAAGTAATCAGATAGCATGGCAACTGTAGATGTACACTAGGACCTCAAAACATATCGACTCCTTTCTCTCTTCCTCCTCCTCCACTTTTTTTTTTCCCTCTCCTCCTTCTCCTACTTCTCTTTCTCCTCCTCCTTCTCTTTTTTTTTTCCTTCTCTTCCTCATCCTTCTCCTCCTTTCAGCTATCGCACACCCACCTCTTCTTAGTCTTTACGAGCGTCTATCTATAAAGCAGTTCATTACTCTATTCACTAATTTCTCTTCCTTCAGACACCGGTTTCACATTCTAAACTTGGAATGAATTTCTAAGTCAACGGATGGATGTCTTTAAGCAGCTGCAAGACGCAAGACACATACACCATTCTCTGCAACTCATCCCCCATTCCAGCGCCTTGCAAGTCACCCGGGCATTGAAATATCACACAAAACTCACGGTGATTATGTTGCTGCGAATTCACCTTAAGGAAAGAGACATAAAGCACAGATACACAACACTTGGTAGATATTTAGATCATGTGTTGGCGGTGAACAAGAAAATGCCGCCGGAAAGAAATACTAATTTGTCTCCTGAAACTTCTTACAAATCCTCGCAAAGACGAAGAAAGGGAACACCAGTTATTGGCTCATGTGTCTCTACTTTTTTTTTTTTTTTTCATTCAGTCTGGCAAAGTGAAGAAACATAAGAACAGAAGGGAAGACATAAGAGGCCAGTAAACTTATCCTACATGTGACAGTCTTTGTATGATAAAATATATACTAATGCCCACCTATCATCCCTGTGCATAAATCTGTATAGTCTCTTGAAGCTTCTTAATGACCCTGCAATAACAATCTAGTAACCGAGTCTATTCCAATCATCAACCGCATAATTTGAGAAAGTAATAAGATATGTATAAACACTATATACATATCGGGAGAGACTTCAGGAGTGAGTTACAGGCACACACACCCCTTGCTTTTAATATAACCTGACTTAGAATATACTGTCTTTCCCCCGAATCTCATGTACCACCTTATTCACAAACGCAGACATGGTATAAACACAATCCGCAAACCAAAATATGCCTTAGCACGGAAGGTGTACCCATAAATGTCTTACTTTTAATATAACCTGAATTAGAAGATACCGTTTCCCCAAAGAGTTTCACCTATCAATTTACTGAGAAACTAAGACATTCTGAAGGAGACAAACGGGGAGTTACTGACACAAATCCCATGGTTTCAATATAATGTGACTTAGAAGATACATTTTTCTCCCAAAAGTCACCTCCCATGATATTCAGAAGCCAAGATCTAGTATAAACATAATCCACATTCCAAAAGAAGACTCAAGAAGCGACATATACACAAAAATCTCTTAGTTTTCATATAAGCTCATTTAAAAGATACTGCTTTTCGATCAAAACTCAATTTTCACCTTATTCATAAACTACAATCGGGTACAAACATAATTCACATTGCAAAAGAAGGCTCAGGAAGCAAGATACAGCCACAAACCCCTTACTATTCATATAATCTGATTTAGAAGGTACTGTCTTTCCTCCAAAAGTCACCGGCAGCTTTACATAGTGTTGACAAGGCGACTGGAAAGAAATAGTGAGACAGAGCAGAGAGGGATGTGGTGTGGCTGGTACAGGACAAGCTGACATGCGAAGAGCAGCAGCAGGAGGAGGAGGAGGAGGAGGTGGTGGAGCAGGGGAGAAGGAAAAAAAAAAAAAAGGTGAAGGAAGACGAGGGAAACAAAAATAAAAGTCATGACGATGGAAGAAAAAAAGTCAAAGGAAAGAAACAGAATAGAGGACGAGGAGGATAAAATAAAGGCAGTGGAAGGTGGGGACGAGGAAGGATTGATGAAAGAGTAAAAAGAAGGACAGGAGAATGGAGAAGAGAAGGAGAAGCAGGTGGAGGATAAATGTGAGAAGGAGAAGGACAAGGAGAAGGAAAAGGACGAAAAACATCAAATAAACTTGAGATGGAGGAGGGAGAGGAGGAGGAGGAGGAGGAGGAGGAGGAGGAGGAGGAGGAGGAGGAGGAGGAGGAGGAGGAGGAGGAGGAGGAGGAGGAGGAGGAGGAGGAGGAGGAGGAGGAGAAGGAGGAAGAGGAGGAGGAGGAGGAGGAAGATAAGAAAGACGTTATGTGAAGAAGGAGAAAGAGGTGAAGTAGAAATAGTATTATTCGCAGGTAGTAGAAGCAGCATTAGTAGAAGTGGCACTAGTAGTAGTAGTAGTAGTAGTAGTAGTAGTAGTAGTAGTAGTAGTAGTAGTAGTAGGAGGAGGAGGAGGAGGAGGAGGAGGAGGAGGAGGAGGAGGAGGAGGAGGAGGAGGAGGAGGAGGAGGAGGAGGAGGAGGAGGAGGAGGATGTCTGTAAGGCAGAATACCAGTGTTCACCCTTGGCACCAGTACTCCCTTCTCTCGCTGCCTGACCCACACAACACGACACACACACACACACACACACACACACACACACACACACACACACACACACACACACACACACACACACACACATAGAGGCTACATTTGAGTGTCGTAACAACGCACAAGGACAGGGACGCCACCAGGAGATAAGAAGGGAGAGGAAAACACCCATTCGAGTCACACACTACAATTCCTTCTCCAGATGTTAAAAAGAAAGGAAAGAAATATACAAGAAACTTTTCCAGTCCACGCTTCAGAACATAATTAAGTGACCAATTGATGCTAATATT
Organism: Scylla paramamosain; assembly: GCF_035594125.1. Lineage (NCBI taxonomy): Eukaryota > Metazoa > Arthropoda > Malacostraca > Decapoda > Portunidae > Scylla > Scylla paramamosain. The sequence continues at coordinate 20,676,314 of NC_087168.1, forward strand.
GTGAATTTTTTATCACAAATTTCATGTTAATTATATATAGGAGTCGTGATAAGGTGTTTCTCAAGCTTGCGTGACGAAATTATTCCGGTTATGACGAGGTTCGGATGCCCAGCTGCCGCCAGAGTTGAGAATGGCGGCGCTGCGGGAACCGAGGGTCGTCTGGGCATGTTTGGCAGTCTGGTACCCGACCTGCCCTGTGCCTGCAGCTTCGCCCTTCAGGTCCACGTTGGAGGGATGCAAGACGCGCCACCACAGCCTTGACACAAATTCTAGGATTCTAGGATACGTAAACTCTGGTAAACTCTGGATTTCTTTTGCCTGTTTCAGTTTTTCCTCTTTGCTATGACTTGGACTGTCTGAGGAGAGAAGTACCGAGACATTTGTGGAGCTGAATTGTTATATCTTGGACTCTTTCCTCTGGTTAAGTTTTCTTGGGAGAGGCAGGAGAAAGGGCATTTTGTTCTCTACTCGTGTCCTGGCCGCTTTCCTTTTAATGTTTAAATATCCAACTTAAATATATAGTTGAGTCACATTAATATATTGTTAGTATTGACTCATGTACATATAAATCGTCAGGAAATCGCTATATTCTTGAGGTCATGAGCTTCTTGATAAAAAAATATAATCTAGTTTCCTTGAGTAGTGGGACCAAGTAAAGCATCCTTACTGTGTGTCCTCGATTCAGTGGTGTTCTTGGTGACTAAGGTGACTGGCCCCCTCATGAAGCAAGGATCTAGTGGTGTCTTGTGCCTCTTTCTTCGGTTTCTTTCCAGTGATTATCTGTACTTTCATTATTAACTTCAAGAGGTGTTTCTGTACTTTCTTTGGCTATTTCCAGTGTGTTGTGTAGCTTTGTAAGTGTGTTCTGTAATTTTTGGGGAAGTTTCCTGTGTGTTTTGTACTTTCCTTGCTAATATTCAGTGATTTTATGTATTTTCCAGTGTCCTCTATACTTTCCAAACTAATTTCCAGTGTGTTCTGTATTTCCAAATGTGTTCAATGTTTTTCTTGTAATTTTCTTGTGTTTTCTGTCGCTTTCTTGGTAGATTCCAGCGTGTCATGTATTTTCTTTTTTTCTGGATAATCTTCAGTAGTATTTTGTAGTTTAGTATTTCCAGTGACCGCTTTCCTTGGCAATTTCTAGTGTGTTCTGTATTTTCTTTGGTGATTCTCAGTATGTTCCTTAAGTCCCTGGCTAATATTCAGCATGTAATGTACTTTTCCTTAGTGGTTTCCAGCGTGTTCTCTATTTTCCTTGGTTTCCAGTGGCGTTCTGTATTTTAGTGATTTTCAACGTGTTCTGTAGTTTTCTTCGTAGGTTCCAGTGTGTTCTCTACGTTTCTTGATAGTTTTTAGTGTGTCCTCTGTTTTTCCTTGATTTCCAGTGGCGTTCTGTACTTTAGTGATTTTTTTTACGTGTTGTGTAGTTTTCTTGGTAGCTTCCAGTGTGCTTTGTACGTTTCTTGATAGTTTCCAGTGTGTCCTGTAGTTTCCTTGCTAATATCCAGTATGTTCTTTACTTTTTCTTCTTAGTTTCCAGTGTGTCTTGTAGTTTCCTTTGCTAATTTTCAGTTATGTTCTATATTTCGATAAATCTAAGTGGTATTACGCTTCTACTTTCCTTATCAATCTTCATAAGTAACCTATATTTTCTTTAGTAGCTTCCAGCGGTGACTTGTACTTTACTTGGCTGTTCTCAGTGCCTTGTAATCTTCTTGTCCATTCTGACGGTGACCCGGACCTTTCTTGGCCATTCCCACCATTCTCTATCCTTCCATGTCCCACTAGGAGCATGAAGTCAAGCCGGAGATTCTTACTTTCTGTCGTATGCACTCTTGGAGGAATGTGTTTCTGTGTCCACTTTGCTTCTGGAAGGTTACTTGTGATTTTCTTGGGGCAGGTGGTACTTGGCGCAGAGGTGAGGCTAAACAAGTACTGGAAGGTGGTTTGTCGCAAGAGTGGAAAGGCAGTAAAGATCCGCACGTCAGCTCCTTGGTTTTCTAGGGCCCAGGATGCAAGATGACAGAACTAGAGAGAAGAGAGAGTCGAAAATATGTGTAAAGTGACTTGTGGTGCCTCTCTGAACTGCCGCGATGAGAATGAAGCTGTTTGTTGTGGTTCTGGAGGTGTCTTATGTCATTGAGATGTTCATGTTTAAATTAAAATACAGTTATCCTTGGGCTGTTTTCAGAATGATTTGCTTTACTCGTTTCTTCAATAATATTTGTTTATTTTTATTCATTTCGTTTTCGTCTTTCAGCTGAAGGCGAAGCAACAGTAATAAGGCAATACAGGTGTGATATTTGCTTGCGATAGACAGATGATGGTGATTCTGTAGTCTTCAAGTAATCATCATGCAGCATCTACTGTATTTCCTTCTTAGCCTTTTCGCAGTTTTCTTCAAGACCTCAGATTATATTAAGTGTATATTTGCCTGATCTTATTCTTGTTTCCCACCATTAATCTGACTCTTAAATGTTCCGTTACTCAAGACACAAGCATCACTCCCTGCATAGTTCTTAGAGTGACAGCCAGCACACACAGGAACCTTCAAGTAATGAATGAGGAGTCGGCATCTTGACCTTCCTCCTTTGTTCTTATCTTAGACTAGTAGAGATGTACGTAGAAGAAATTGTTGACAGGCAGTGAATTCAGTCGCTACAACTGAGCATGTGTTTGCAAGGTGCTCTTAGGATTCTTGATGTGCTACACGAAAATTTTTGTATTTCGTTTCCTACACATTGAGGTTCCATCAAAGTAAATGGAGGCAGCTGGAGGAAGCAGTAAGATGCATCCCAGTGCTAGGCCAAGACACGGGTTGCTTCAAATGTCTTGGTTGTGTCCTTCATAAAAAAATGGTGCGTCCTACAACAGCCTGACCTGATTCTTCATGTTACGAGACTGTGAACAAGATGCCGCCTTGCTGGCATTCACGAAAGGCAAAAACACGTGTCGGGGTGGCCCTGGTGTTGTCTTGACCAATTGTACTGATAAAAGAACACCACGAATCGACTTCAAGAAGCTTTCCTCTTGTATTGTCATTCATCTTGCGGTATTTCTGGCACATCTGAAGTTGTTGTTATCAAGGCGCCTGTTCCTGCCTTGCTTGTGGAAAACAATTATAGGTGTTGGTACACATGACCTGATTATGCACGCCGTGAACAAAACACAACACACAGCAGTGGGAATACAAGTAATTCTATGGCTGGACATGGCTACCAGATGTTACAGAATTACTTGTAATGGAACTTTCATGTCTCCAAGACACGCCGGGGAACAGAAATAAACAAATATTATTTCTTCAGTTTTTTTTTTTTTTATTCCTCTCTTCCTTTTGTATTTATTCTTCCTTGTGTTTATTTTATAGTTTCTTCCTCCTCCATTTTCTCATGTCCTATATTTCTCTTACTTTCTCGTATTTCCTCTTTTCCCATTCTTTTCCTTATCCTCCATGTCTTCCCTTTATTTATCTCCTTTACTTTTACCAAGAGGAGCTGTAAGATAAATTCACCGCATCGTCTGGAGTTCCAGTGGTGCCGACCTTCTTTTAGAGTTCAACAATTATCAACGAATCAAAACACCTGCTACATTTTATGCAATAATACTAAGCGGTCCCACAACAAGCACTGAAGGAATCACACAGTGGTTTTTAGAAGACTGACGGCGACGGACGGCGACGAACTCAAACACTAAGGAGCAATAATGATGACCGCTGATGAAAAGTCAACGATGCTTGTCTCTGGCACCAAAAAGAAATCCAAGACGTGCTTTGACTCGCCTTTCCGAAATAATTCCATGACTGAGTGCCCGCACCTTCAAAATATTTGTCTTCAGCTGCTTACTCCATCAACAGGGAATACACTCCATTCACATCATTACATTCCATTGTTCATCATTTTAATTATGATATAGTTTAGTTACAAATGCCGACTATCTTAACGCTGCCATCGTGCCGCGTGCAGTAATGAGGGGAGCGCCGCCGCTGTCTTCCCGGCGGGAGGACGAGACCTTGCGTGACGGCGTGAGATAAGGCTGCAGAAGAGGGCTCGTGTGAGACAGGTGTCCATCAAGGCCGCCACGCCGCCAGACAGCAGTGCCTGGGAGACACATTGGATGGACGGGTGGACAAATAGTCAAGGCAGATACTGTAAAGTCACAAGTCAAGAGCAAGTTATTCAGGCGCCACAGTGGCCGGTGTCTTGAGGCACTTCCCAGCTCCCTCAGGTCACATAGGTCAGAGCTGGCAGGGTACTCTTGACTGAGTCTTTGCATTTCAACATGCCTCTGCTTTTCAAATTACTTGTATTTTATATTAATTTTGTTTGATTTAATTTTCCATCCTTTATTTTCGGATTATTCATAGGTCTTACTCACAAATCTTCATCATCTCATGTTCGTCAGCAATGCCGTCACTCTGACTTTTAATATTCGGTTTAACTTCTGTTTATGTCAGTTTGTTTCTTAAGACGTTATATACTGTAGACGGCGAATTTATACTCCTTAGAGAGGCGTAGGATAAAAATGATCTGATAGAGATATTTACGTGCTATAAGGAATACTATAAGATAAACTAAATCAGGGTCAGCAATCAGCACAAGACAAAAAAAAACGTGTTCTTCTTATGATCTTATGAACATCGTCACTTCTCTGTGGCTTCCTTAATTAAGATTGATGGTTTAAGAATACAGTTTTTGTCTATGTATCTTTATTTTCCTCTCCTTAACTTCATTAATACACTCTCAAGACACAAGGTAGGTTCTTCTGGTGGTGCAGTTTCTTGTCATTCTCTCTCCACACAGCTGGTTTTCTGTGTGTCTTGATGTCTTCTCGCTGAGGTCACGTCGCTCCCACACAAAGGCTGCACGGGCCTTGTGAGGTGTTCTTTAATTCCTCTTAGACATGCTTGATCTCTTTTAGCCGCAGCATCTCTTGTTTCTTCCTTCGTCTCTTCTTTCTTCAGTTTATCCTCCTTCTCGTTCTCGTTCTCCCTCCTCCTCCTGCTCCTCCCACTACTTCTTTCTTTCTTTTTTATTATTATTTCATTTTCCTATTTTTCCTTCCTTCTTCCTAACATTCTCCATTTCATCCTCCACTTCCTCATTCATTTTTCATACTTCTTTTCATCTATATTTTATGTATTTTCCTTATTCTTTCTCACTTCTTAGTCTCGAACATTTTTTAACCTCCTCTTCCTCTTCTTTTTCCTCCTACTTCTCCTCCTTGCAATACTCTTCCTCCTGTTCCATCCCCTCCTTTTTCTTCTTATCTTTCATACGTTTTCTTCATTTTCCTTCCTTCTCCCCAAGTTTCTCCACTTTATTCTCTTCCTCCTCCTCCCCCTCCTTTTCATTCTTCTTTTCATAAACATTTAATTTCTTTTCCTTGTTCTTTCTCCCTTCTTAATCTTCCGCCTCATCCTCTTTTCTTTCCTTTCCTCCTCCTCCCGTGGTTTGCATGCGGCATTATCCTCCACCGTCGCCCACGCCAATGTTTCCCCTCCCTTGGTCTTAAGTTCACAGTCTTTCTTTCATCCTCGTTTGTTTGCCAAGAAGAAAGTTAACCTGCTTTATGCCCATGTGATGATCAATGTACCTGATGATGATACCTGTGGCTTTACCTTATTATCAACCCCTTCCACTGTTATTTGACTCATCTTTCCTTCATCATTAACCTCTCTGTGACATTTTTTTCTAATTCAATAGCCACAATTTAACGTTATATTGGCTAGAAATTGCAAAACCTTTCCTTGTAATTCCTTTCCGTTTGTAAAAATTTCATATAGTGTCTTTAGTGTCGGGAATTGTTACATATTGCAGGGTTAAGTATCTCAGGTAAAATATATTATCTTATAACACGATGGTCCGTATTCGTAAATATTTCAGCGTCTTACTCGATTTTTTGTAATAGGATCTACGCAGTGCAAGTTCTTAGGGTTTCCAAAAGTGTTTTCATGCTCTGATTGATAGTTTAACAAGGGTTCGCACCATCAGTGAGGAAGGCATTTATGAGAACCCAACTGGTTATCTCTGTGGGCTCTGAGAATCGAACTAACAAAAGCAAAATGCGTTTAAGAATGCCAGATATCACCTCACGACACGAACTGATGAGCTAAAATATGTCACCTTAATATGACCTAGCAAAATGAAAGACACTACTCGTACCTTTCAACACGACCTGATTAACTAGAATGCTTAACTTTAGAATGACACCTCGAGATAAATAATGAATAAATAAAATAGACAAATCAAACATCATCTCAACAGGACTTGGCACACTGAAAGACACCACTTTTCAACACGACTTGGGAGGTTTGAAATACATCTCTTTGGTAGTGAATCGTAGATCATGTTAACAATACTTGAAGACTAAACGATCACTTCATAACATAACTTGTTGACCTAAAAAAAATACCTCACAATGACTTGGTCACCTAAAATACTTGTCTAGGTTACATCAACAACACTTAGAGAACAGAAGAACACCAATACAACACATTTGCTCTTGGTGTCTCAAAATACATCCAGGTGATTGGAAACTGAGGAAAACCACAACCACATCACAGCATCACACCACCACTTAGCCTCACCAGACCACTTCGGGCACGGCGCCGGTGGATGGAAGGAACGAAGGAAGGGCACGTGTGGAAATGCGTCACCATTAGAGAGGAAAATGTGTTGTTATTAGAAATGAAATGTGACGGTAATTTAACATGACGTAATTTCTCCACTCAGGTTAAATATTAATTCTATGATACGTTCGTCTTATATTTATCATCATTCTGTTAGTTTTTGTTAGTGTTGGTGAAATTTACTGAAGGAATTAACGCTTTATCAAATGGTATATTCCATGTAGCAATATCAAAATCTCAAGCAAGACTCTTCCCGGATTATGTTGCTTGCAGGTGTCAGAAAGGCGAGTGCTACGTGCAGAATTTTACGTTTAAATGCGAAATCCAAGAACATTCACACTTTCCTGTTTCTGTTGAGCGCAAGGCGTGGCTCTGGCGCTGTTTGCCAACGTCAGTCAGATTTTAGGAAACATTGTGAAAAATCGCGAGTATGCTTCACGCCGATTCATGCCAAGGTAAGGCAAACCTGCGTCAGAAGCCTGCCATGGCCCGGCGTGTTCTGGTTTATTCCGCGCCTGGTGTTACTACATTACTATTAGTGAGGCGAGGAAGGCTGCCTGTCTTTGTATAACACACACACACACATACACACACACACACACGCACACGCACACACAAAGGGAGTAATGGTGACCTCCTCCCCCGCCACAGCGAGGTCACAGCTCCTCGACCTGCGTCCATACCGCCGCCTGGCCGTTCATCAAAGGCTTCGCCACGTACAGAGACTCAAATATCTCAGCCTGGCAGAGATATCAAACTCCAGATCTCTCAAATATACTATACTTATATGTACAGACACCAACACACACACACACACACACACACTCACTATATACTCGTATATATATATATATATATATATATATATATATATATATATATATATATATATATATATATATATATATATATATATATATATATATATATATCTTAGATCCTGAGATTTGTTATTGGTCATGCACATATTCTGTGTCCGGCGCAAGTCCATTTTTTGTGTTTTTATTCAGCGTATCTTCTTCACCAAATAACTATTTCATATCTCTTACGGGGGACGCCATTTCGGTTCAGTTTTCGTCTTCCTTTTTTCGTCCGGATCCTCAGATACGCGACATGGGGAAAACATGTCAGCAGACCTCCCCGCCTCGCAGCTTGGCTGCCTCGCGCGGACACACACACACACACACACACACACACACACACACACACACACACACACACACACACACACACACACACACACACACACACACACACACAAATGCACACGCTATACACACCTAACAAGGACATGGAGGCAGCCACCTCCTGAGTCTCGCACGGCAGTGTTTAGCGATCGAGGACATTGATAGACTTATAATAAATAGATAGAAAAATCACTTGAATTTTATATGACGGAGACTGAACAGAAGCGACTTCAAGGAAAGCAAAACACAATAAATAAACAATCCTTTCCTTTCTTTTTAAACCACAGAAGGGCGTCTCACTTTGCTTCACCACTTGGAGACACACACACACACACACACACACACACACACACACACACACACACACACACACACACACACACACACACACACCACACACACACACACACCACACACACACACACACACACACACACACACACACACACACACACACACACGCACACCTATCCTGGCCAAGAGAGCGCGCCGGGTCACACCCAGCCTCGCCCAGCAGCGCCAGAGTGACATGGCGCGTCTCGTCTCCCCTCACGCAGCGTCTTAACACCCTCCGGAAGTGACTTAATCTTTCCTTCCGACTCTCGACACTTACTCGGAGTTAAGAGCAGCAAATGTACATACCAACCAGTCTGAATAATTAGTTACGTATTATCCAAGTGGAATATTTCTTGTTAACTTATGATATACAGCTGAATAATTTCCTACTTCTGACTTGATTACTTGAGAGAGGTAATTTTTGTGACCTATTATTTTACAGTGAAAGAGATCGAGGAAAAGAAAGTTACTGACTCATCTACAGCAAAGGTGTATGTAAATGAAGCCTCAAAATAGAGAACCATTGCTACTTTACTGCGCCATCGTTATCACCATCACTGTTATCACTATCCTACGTTATCCTACAGAATCCAAGATAAACAAAAATAAAAAAAATACAAAAATAGAAAAAAAGAAAATCAGTCACTTCAACCGCTTATTTCTATTACTATTATTATCATCACAATCCTAAGTTATCCTAGGACACCCAAGATAACTATAAAAATAGAAAATCATCATTACATTACCCCTTATTACTAACACTATATTAATTTACCTTCTGCCACTGCTACTATTACATCACTAAATCATCACAGAGCCACAGAGCAAGAGTTCGCACCAAAAGCACCACCAAAGAGCCACGGAGAGTCCTCAAGCGTGATTCTGGAAGCGTGACTCATGAAAGCAATTACCAGAGAACGCAGGTAATGAAGTCACACATTCTTACCAATCTCGCTATTAATACCACGTCTGATAATGGAAAGGAGAAAGAGATACTGACACTCTGAGACGTATTCTACTTAGATTTACAGAAATACTTAAGAGACAACACAGAAAATTGGATTCTAAATGTTTATCCCATCACTTATTGGCCACAAAGGAGAACGACTAAGGCATGACTCGCTGAGATACATTCTACCTAACTAAATTAACAGAAATACAGAGAGAAACAAAGCAGAAATTGAAATCACATCTATTCATTTATCACCGCACTTATCCCCATGCATCACCTCGCTCAGATAAAGACAAGATGCAGGCAATAACGCTCAGATATATATTCTACTTTGACGAACCTTAGAGTATATTCTGAAACACGTGAGGCTTCCATAAGAAATACCCATAAACCCACAAAGATGATTAGTATGATTCTCAAGGGTGTTTTCCCCAGTAATGAAATAGAACTCTTCTTAAACTATTATTATCATCACAATCTTAAGTCATCCTAGGGCACCCAAGATAAATATAAAATAGAAAATCATCATCACTCGAATCATGAAAACACCTTTGAAAACCCTAACAACTTCTACTAAAGCCAAGACGCCTACGATCCCTAACCTATGTATCCCGCTCGATCCTAAGCTTGTGAGGACACGACGAAGGATCACCTACACTAAAATCTCAGGCCAGGAGAGGTCTTGCCCTAACATCAACCCGCCTCCCGGAGAGCTGGATGAAAGTGGAGGAAATTTTTAAGAGTCAATAGGAGTATGTGTAAAGGAAGCAGGAAGATATTTATAAAGGCTGCAGTAAACTCTTTGAAGTGAGTGGTAACGATGCGTATGAGGCGAGGAGGAGGGCCCGTGTGTGCTGTGATGAGCAGGAGGATACCCAGGCAGGCAGCAAAAGAAAAGAAGAGAGAGAGAGAGAGAGAGAGAGAGAGAGAGAGAGAGAGAGAGAGAGAGAGAGAGAGAGAGAGAGAGAGAGAGAGAGAGAGAGAGAGAGAGAGAGAGAGAGAGAGAGAGAGAGAGAGAGAGAGAGAGAGAGAGAGAGAGAGAGAGAGGCAACGGAAGGAATATGAGGGCAGAAGGAATGAGAGAAGAGTGAAGGGGAAGTAGCAAATGGAAGCGGAGGAGGACAATGCAAAATAACCGAAGCAAAATTAGTTCAAGCAGCAGCAGGAGTATGAAGTAGTGAATATGTGAACCGAGCACCGCCCTCGCTCTCCTCTCTCTCCCCCTTCCAGATCTATTGCTTCTGCCTCGTCGATATCGGAATAAAAGCAAGAGTCGTCCTCGCAGTCACCTTCAAGTGAGATCCCCGGAGCAGGAGCGCCTTCCGCCTCTAGGGACACGAGCGATTGTATTGCCGAGCCGAGAAGACTCAGGTATAGATTATTTACAAGTGGCGTAATAAGACTACCTTGGGCTTTGGAGGGAAGACAAGACGGTGACATGTACCTGAGAGAGCCAGCATGGCACTAAGCTCCTGAAAGATAAGCATCACCAGCCAGTTTTGCAAAAGAGCGCCCAGAACAAGAGGGGAGGATGGAATTCTTTAAGACGCGGTGACTCTGGCGCCATACCAGGGTGAACTCTTTGAACTCACCTGGTGCTCGAGGTTGTGTTTTATATTCTTCTAAGATTTCTATTCTTATTCTTTGCAGGTGAAAAAAATCTAAACCGTATTTATATATTCCTATTTTTTCTAAGATTTTTGTCCTGCAAGTGTACGCTGCTTAACACTTAGCGGCTCCCCAATTCCGAGAGTTTATCTGCAGTTCCTCAAGTAGAGATATCACGAATTCCTGCGAGATTCTTGTTTATAAATCTAACAAAATTTAATATATGAAATGCTCTCCAAGTACAGCTGTTCCCACTAGCGGTCATAAGATCCTGTGCCTTATGCATATTAATAATTAAACAAAAATTAATATATAGACTAATGAACGGAGAAGAACCGGAGATGCAGCAGGAAGAGACAGTCCCCAGATGCTTCACTCTTGTCTGAGATGCCTTATAGAAAATACATAACCACTATTTCAGGTAACTTCACACGTGCTGCAAGAGTCAAGTTCAAGTACTTATCTGTGGTTGAAGGTACAGCTTGATATTATTAGTAGTATTAGTGCATTAATTACAGCGAAGTTACTGGAGACAACGAAGACAAATATGATTCACGAAATATTCTCCAAAGATTATGAATATATTTATCATAATTTGATAGCAAAACAGAGTTGCTGAAGCGATGACTTTTTAATATATGTTTCAATGAGCCCTCTGGGAGTATATTTGCATGTTAAACAATTCAAAATAAAACCAAGAACTATTTCCAGTGTATTACTACTTTCAAGAATCACCTGCGACTCGTTATATTGATGTCAGGTGCAATTTCTTGTCTTCACTGAGCCGAGAAAACAATGCAAACTAGTATTCCTCACTTTATTTTGTCATGTGCAAGCTTTATTTATTTACTGATGTATTCATTTATTCATTCATCTTTATTTACTTATATTTTATTTATATATAATTTTCTCTTTTATCCATAGTGCCATTTCCAGACTTAATTCATCCTTAAGAGCCTCAGCTAGAATTCCTCGAGGTAGCCTTTGTAAAATATTATCAACGACCTTTCTTACATGAATCACAAGCTTCCCGAAGACAGTCCAAAGTGAAATTAATACCTGTAACCCCCTTAATAAACAACAGCTGACCTCTCGAGACTTAATTCATTCTCGAAGTTTATTATTATACCGAAGAGTTATTTTACATTGATCTTGAACTTTCCCAAGACAACCCTAAGACGAAATAATCCCAGTCACAAACAATTGATGCTTTACCGAGACTTTATTTATTCCCTGAGCAAACAACATTTTTACCGGTAATAATGACTATCTCCAAATTTAATTCTTAGAGCAAATATTCGTAAAAATAATGTCGTTCATAAACATTAGCAATTTATTTTTGTTCATCTATTTATTTATTTATCTTTTTTTTATTTATTTTACTGATTTATTTATTTATTCATTTATTTATTTATTAGAATATATCATAGTCTTGGCATTTCGACCCGCCCTACATCTCTATATGCAATGCATTTTTTTTTCTTCTGTCTTCTATCTTGTATGTGTGTGCTTTTGCATTTCCTTAATGGATAGTTTGATTTTCCTTTTTCTGCCTTTCATCCATCATCTTATTCTCTTGCATGATGTATTTTTGTTGTCTTTCTACTAACATTTTATTCTCTCTCACTCTCTCTCTCTGGATTTTATCGTTTTCTTTTTTTCTACCTTCTATCTTATATCTATTCTCTTTTTAGATATAATCATATTTTTTTCTAACTTTTATCCAACATCTTATTATCTCTATAAATTATTATGCCCCTTCTTTTACCTTTCATCTAGCATCTCATTTTCTCTGAATCTTATTACGCTTTTTTTTCTTATGACTTTCTCTCCCTGGTTTTCATCACTCTTATCACAACCACAGCCCTCAGCCCTCACCCCTCGCCACCACAAACACCACCGCCACATGATGTGACTGACCCGGGCCGGCCAAGGTTAACTCTTCATCCTTCTTTCTTGGAGCGGGGCCGCTCCTTGCAGTCAGCGGCCCTCTCTCCTCTCCCCTTTCAGATGTATTGCTTCTGCCTCGTCGACGTCGGAATAAAAGCCAGAATCGTGCTCACCTTCACCCTCGAGGTTCTCCCCTTCGCAGCAATCTCAGTTCTGATTATCATTATCCCCGGAGACTCTGTGACACAGGGAAAATCAGCATAATGTTTCCGCAGTGTGTCACCCTCGCACACCTCACCTTAACGCCTCACTCGCCACCCGCTCCACACAAACCCCAACAGACACGTGTTAGCAGCGATGAAAGGTGAACACCAAGTTGATTCCAGGTGAGAAAAGAGTGACGCCAATGATCTCAGGAGGGGACGCACAGCAGCAGGGCAGGTTTTGCATGATGGAGTCGAGGGATTATTTCCCATTAGGCAATTCATGGCGACACCAAATCTTGAAAGGTTATTGCTCGGCCAAGTCTGGTATTTAAAACAACCAACAGTTTGAATGTACAAATAATTCCCATTCATAAATTCATAAGTTATATTCAAATTTACCTCATTAAAACTTCAGTAAATACTACATTCATTGCTAAACAGATCATTTTATCAACATCCACAGAACTCTTCCTTAAGGGACAAATATTACAATGTTAAGTAATCCTAAACTATCTATTTTAATAATCTA
>NC_087168.1:20694649-20717149 GCF_035594125.1 Scylla paramamosain
GAGATGGAAAAGGTAATGCTCAACCTGACGGACGCCACCAGAGAGACAACTTCAAGTCACATTGTCTCAGTTTATAATACAATTTCCATCACGAGGAGGCAAGTTTGTCTTCCTCCCTCTCTCTTTCTCTCCCCCAAACTGTGGCTCTCTACGAAGTCAAATCGTGTTAGTTCTCAAGTGTGGCCGTGATCGCAACTGTGGCTGGCGGGAACTCGACTCTCCTGACAACCTTAACTCTGCTGCACCCGCTACTTTTCGCCTGTTCATCTTTACAGTCCGTCAGCCTATACGGGGCCATAAGACACTGGTTCGCTGCGGCTTCAGAGGCTCAGTTCCTCCCCCTGTGAGCTCAGTGGCTGTCGGTCATTTACTGCAGAGGGCCGTAAGCTACCGCAACGCCTTTCCAATAGCAATTATAGGAGGGGAGGAGGAACGTCATGGGAGCCGCAGTGCGTTAAAGTGTGTTCATTTGGCGAGGTTCCGCTGAGGAGTGTGGGGTCCGCTGTTCATGAAAGTTATGCATTTTAAGCTTGTTGTCTTCCCCTGCCTGCGGAGTGTGTGTGTGTGTGTGTGTGTGTGTGTGTGTGTGTGTGTGTGTGTGTGTGTGTGTGTGTGTGTGTGTGTGTGTGTGTGTGTGTGTGTGTGTGTGTGTGTGTGTGTGTGTGTGTGTGTGTGTGTGTGTCCGTCTATCACTCCCTCTGGATATTCCTGAACAGTCCTTTGAAAACCATCTCTCTCTCTCTCTCTCTCTCTCTCTCTCTCTCTCTCTCTCTCTCTCTCTCTCTCTCTCTCTCTCTCTCTTAAGCGTGCATGTTCTTCCCAAGTCTTCATTCCTTTAGCTGGTTATTGAACATTCCCAGCATCGGCTCCCTCGCTCCCTCGTCTTCTTCGCCCCCTGTCTCCTCCTCGCCTTCAAATTCCTCACCTCCTCACAGATATGTTCCTCCTCGCGGCTGAGGTGCGCGGCCTTAATTAAATAAGTGCTGCGCCAATCTATCCTTTTCCTTCCCCTAAGAGAAAGTTCCCTATTTGTATAGATTTTCAGTACAAGGCTCATTGTAAGATTAAAGCGACAAATATCTTTATTTCAGATAAAATGTTGCATTCTTAATTACAGCAACCGAAAATATGTATTCCTTCCTTAAGATGAAGTTGCTTATCTATATATATACTTTCAATAGAAGACACATCATAAGATTATATCAACCAATATATTTACTTCAGACAAAATCTTACATTCTTAATTTTAGCAGGCAAAAATTAAACAGACGAAACTTTTCATTTGTCGGCCTCAATTATAATATATATATATATATATATATATATATATATATATATATATATATATATATATATATATATATATATATATATATATATATATATATATATATATATATATATATATATATATATATATATATATAAAGTAAAACGAAGATTGTGATTCCTATATTATGAAGAAAATGACAAAACATGTTAAATAAAAATATGAAACAATGATCAGCCATTCCCAAGATAAGAACAAAGCGAGTATAACCATCTAACATTTTATTCCTTACCATAAATGAAGGACATTTGTAAAGACAAGGTTGAGAGGAACACGATAACCTAACACAGAGAATAACACACGCTATAGTAGCAGAAATTTTCCCTAAGAGCATTCCAGACACAAGATATCTCTACAGAAATAGTCCCTATTTTGTAAATCTTAAGATTTGGTCAGCGGAGTTTTAAGTTAATGGAATTTGAAGTTAGTTTAGGTTAATGAAATTAACCAAGGGCGACATTTAGTTACGGATCAATCTTCATGGGTGACAGTCTTCATAGACGCAATATTCCTTGGGTGAAATTTATATAAGAGTAGTGAAGGAAGAGGAGGTGAGGGGAAGTCAGTGAGTGGAGAGGCTGAGGAGGAGAGCAAGGTCATCATACTAAATCTTGCGCCGCGATGTCTCTCTAATGTACTGAGTGTCAAGCGTATTGCCAGCTGAAGGGATTAATACTAATACTTCTTATCTCTCCAACACCGGGAAGGGAAGCCCTCCTGGAAGACCCTTAGACTGGCTACGGTATTCAGGTGGTGGTGGTGGTGGTGGTGGTGATGGTGGTGATATGGTGAGTGCCTTGAGATTCTCGTCAAGTAAATTCCTATCAAGAACATTCGATCCCATAAGATTTCTGTAAAAGGTAATTATATAGATAAGAAAAAAACTGAGGTGGTGGTGATGGTGGTGGTGGTGATATGGTGAATACACAGTAAGTAAATTCCTCTCCATCCCACAAGATTTCCCTAACAATAATTCCACGGTTAAGAAGAAATTACAGTTGTCTAAGGTTAGGTTAGATTGTGGTGTTTTATCATGTGGGGAATAATTTGTAGTAAGGTTGTCGTAAAGGAATCTTTGTGGGTTAATTTTGAGTGGATTAACAGAGAAACGGTGGTGGTGGTGGTGGTGGTGGTGGTTGCAGGATTCATGTTCTAAGATACACTTGCTGTCCTTAAGAAACCCTAAATGCTGCAGCTTTATTTGTAGTCCAGCGTTTCAATAATCACACGCAAGTTATTTCATATGCAATGTATTTATAATTTATCTATTTATTTTATTTCATTTACTTGCTTTATTATTTACTGAACTCATCTATCAAATTTCAAGAAACTCTAGCTATACTTATTCAACTGCAATTTATTTATCATTCAATTATTCCTACTTCATTTTAGTTCATTTTCTTGTTCTATCATTTACTGAACTTATTATCAACCATGTTTCAAGTCACAAACTATACATACTTATACATCTGCAACTTATTTATCCTTCACATTTTATCGTTTATTTGCCTCATCATGAAAACACCCTTCAAATTTGCAATCCTTCCCATTAAAGTCTGTTGGAGGAAGTCAAGATAAGGCGTCGAAACTTTTAAGAATGCAATGTAAGGAAACAGATTGACGTGTCTGAGTATGCGATCCAAGGACGCAAATTGACGTGTCCATCCATCTCGATAAGAAGCAATACGCCAAAGACGGTGGGCGGGGGAGAGTGAGTGGTGGGGGCGGCGTGCGGGGTGGAGGAGTCACGCGTCGCCCACCAGATCCACACGTCCTGGCACGCCGCTCACCCGACGCTGACGAGAAGTACAAATATTTAATGACTTCAATAATTACCACTGCCGTCACACCATTTTTTCATCAACTGTGAATGACAAACCGCGAACCGAAAAAAGAGGGAAATATTAAGTTGGATGTCAAAAATACCAATAATATTTTATCAGATGCGTTAATGATCAAAATATTGTTGTGCATTAAATGTGGACCATCGGGTCTGGCTCAAGTGGGATGGAGTTTTATCATGTCCCGCTATGATGACGCGGACGGAATTTGTTTATAATATTTGTGAACATTAGAAAATATTGTGCAATGTTGCTTAAATTCAATTAGATAATTTGAACTTGAAAAAACACGTATAAATTGCTCACAAGTATTGCATCTACGAGTACGAGCGTGGTGCATATGATCTAAAATTATATATATATAAAAAAAAAAACACTATATCTACAACCATGAATATATATATACACTAACGCAAACATGTTAACGATTTTTCCCTTTCTGTTTCTCACTCTTTCGTTCTTTACAACATTAACGGTGGAAAGAAATGAGATACAAGGATGAGCCAGAACGTATCGAGCAGCAAGACAGGCGGGGCAGGAGGGAGCAGCGGGGCGCCTGGACACCCGCACACGACGCGCTGATGGAAACGATGATGATGAATTGATGGGGTTGTCGGACACTGATAATTTCGCCTCGCAGCCAAATTTCCAGTCCATCCCGAAAGGCAGGAAATATAAATAACCTGATGGGAGGAAACACGCGGGGTTCGGGAGCCTGATGAAGAAACCCACCTGCCTACAAACTATCGCCGGCCAGGGTTAATACGGTTCAGTCAATTTTCATTACAGGTGAGTCTCCATTATTCTTTTCCTCGCCATCATGGAGGAGGCCCAGGTGTCAGATGCGGTGGTAGTGGTGGTGGTTGTGCTTTTATTTTTCTTTGCCTGTTGTTGTTGTTGTTGTTGTTGTTGTTGTTGTTGTTGACGATGTTATTATTGTTGTTTTGGTAGTGGTGGTGATGTGTTCTGGTTTCTTGTGGTAGGACCGTGGTTGTGGTGGTGATGACAGTGGTGGTTGTGGTGGTGCAGCAGTGTGGCGTGGTGTAGTGATGACAGTAATGGATGCTTCTAGTTTTACTTTACTTCCACTGTGCTGACGTTATTACTGTTGCTTTTGGTGATGGTGGTGGAGGCGGCGGTAGTAGTAGAAGAGGTGGTGGTGATAGTGGTGGTGGTGGTGGAGCAGTGTGACATGGTGTGGTGATGATTGTAATGGATGCTTTCAGTCTTGCCTTGCTTCTACTGTGTGTTGATGTTATTACTGCTGCTTTTGGTGGTGATGGTGGAGGAAGAGGAGGAGGAAGAGGAGGAGGGCACAGCGGCGGGCGTGGCGGAGGCGGTGGCGGCGCCTCTGAGGGAGAGGTAACACGGTCCCAGCCATGTCCACGTCCTCCCTAAACAAAACCATACTTGAAAATTCGTGTTGGCGTGACCCTCACCAGGGCGCCCCGCGAGGCAGGTGAGGCGAGCGAGGTGTGTACCTGTGCTGGGGTGGGAGGCTGCAGGTGGACTGCCATAAAGTAGGTCGACCTCATGTTTCGCCGCATCCCGCTGTTAATATCTACTCTACTTCCATCATGTAAATTTACGAGCATCATTTAATTCACACTTGGCTGTCCCGCGAGTAATCACTAATCACAATCAGCAGGAGGCCGTTAGTGAGTGCATGATTATCACCTGCAACCTCAGCACAACCACCATCACGGCAATAACATCCCCCCAATTATCATAGTCCTGTCGTTACCGGAAATATTATTCATACAGCCCTCATTACCGGCATCCGGCCCCCACCCTCCCCCCATCCAGCGGCGCCCCGGCCTGCTCACCTGCAGTCTCCTTCCTACCCGTGGACGGCGTGTCACAGGTGTCCGCATGTGCTGTGTTGTGTAGGGTCTTGCGAGAGTGGCAAGAGAGAGACAATATTCTGCAAGTGGCTCGTCATGATGTCTTGATTACAAACACACGGTGATGTTGAGATACGCTGGATGTAAAGAATGATTGACAGCCGCGTCACTCCGGTATTATAACGTGGAAATATCGGTAGTATAGTTTGTAGGCTTTAATGGAAAATTAGTGAATAAAATATTTCTAGCTTATTTTCAAGAAGAGGTTCATCTTAAGCCTCCTCACAAGTGACCGTAATAAGTGAAAAAATTAATAACATGTTTCTAAAATTATAGGAATTAGTTGAGGACTGAAGAACACTTCCATCAAGGACTTGAACAACTTTATGCACAACCCGCAAGCGCGCGCGCGCGCGCACGCACGCACGCACACACACACACACACACACACACACACACACACACACACACACACACACACACACACACACACACACACCAGACTTTACAAAGACTGCCACTTGTAGAACTGGCGGCTTCTTGAACCTTCCCTTATTTTCTTATGTTCTAATGATCAGTATTTCTGTTTTATACTACAATTAATATGAAGGAAAGCCCCGCCATGAGCGTCAGCCTGACCAGTCCTTCAAGGGCCTAGCCAAATCGTGTCGTCAGCGCGAGTACCAAAGAGCGGCGAGTCGCCTCCCGCAGGGCGCGACACACTCACCTCAGCCTCCTTCAAAGACCGCCATCCACATTTAATGAAGCCGACAAGGAAAAAACACTAAGTAAAATGTCATTTTTGCTAGTAAAGATTCCTGTTGTTTCCAAGACTTTTATCAGACGTTTTTATATGTTACAACGTTTAAGGAAAAAATATTTTTCAGTATTCTTAAATATTTGTGGTTTTTGTTTGAACCTTAGGTAAAATGACCACACTTGTTCACTTCACCTCCACTTTTACCACACCCGTTCACTTTTCACCAGCATTTTGTGTCACAAAACTGAGGCAACGCCGTGAAAATGTACGGAAAATAAGGCAATGAATTGTTCAGTATACAAATAAAACTTTGAGTAATTATACAAACTATGAATAATACAAACCACGCAATGACAAGAGTTATCAGAATGAAACACCGTGAATAAACTAATACGTCCTCTCCAAAACAATACAAGTACGTAGAGACGAAAAAAAAAAAATATAAGCTTTCTCGGAAGAACTCGAACCCAAGAAGAATCAAGACTGACTTTAGTAGTGATGAGAGATTATTTTCTACCCTCCCTTGTCCTTGAGGTGCAGAGTCCCAGAAGCGCTGCAAATGTTCCTGACTCACGGCACTTTACTGATCACCATGATGATCGTGTTGGCTTTCATTAATTACCACTTTTTGGGAGGTCACTGTGTACATCAATGAAATCTTTAAAGAGTAAATATCACAGGTTATTAAAAGATTCCGTGCGTACGTGTGTGTGTGTGTGTGTGTGTGTGTGTGTGTGTGTGTGTGTGTGTGTGTGTGTGTGTGTGTGTGTGTGTGTGTGTGTGTGTGTGTGTGTGTGTGTGTGTGTGTGTGTGTGTGTGTGTGTGTGTGTGTGTTTGTACATATCACCACTTGGTCTTCCGCTAAAAGTGATACCAAACAACTGGGACGCATTATTATAAAAAAAAAAAAAAAAGACGAAAAAAAAAAACAATGGAGGTATTTTTAAAGAGCGACAGATTCTTTTCACTTCTGGATGGTGGAAGAGAAAAGGGGGAAGGAAAAAGGGAGTAAGAGATGAACAGCAGCAATCTCGGGGCACCAGCATCCCTGAAGGCGTCCTCCCTGAGCTACATCCCCCACCATCAAACCTTCACCTGCTGCCTCGTCCCCCTCATCAACACCACCTCACCACAACACCTCGCCGCCACCACCACCACCACCACCAACACCGCCTGCTCTTTGCTCCATCTACCTTTCCGGAAATACAGAGCAAAGACACGAAGAAACTCTCTCTCTCTCTCTCTCTCTCTCTCTCTCTCTCTCTCTCTCTCTCTCTCTCTCTCTCTCTCTCTCTCTCTCTCACACACACATACACACACACACACACACACACACACACACACACAAATAAATATACAAACAAATAAGTAAATAAATAAATAGACGCACAAGCCATTGCGTAAATGAATGAATGAATGAATGAATAAAAGAATAAAACAAATAAATGAATAAACAAATAAAACCATCACCAAAAATAAACAATAAAACATTGAATATAAAGGGAAACGAAGTCAGACAAAACTGCAAGCACGTGGTTTGATAATCTTGCCTCAGTGGAACTCCTCTTAACCTACAATTGTGTGTGACTCTTTGGGACTCACTGAGCGACTCTATCATAACAACACTTGATTGAGACGTTGATACAAAAACGAAGACTGATTGACACATAGATTTAAACACACAGAGGCTGACTAACACACAAATACATAAAGACACACAGATATTCACTGACAAATAGACATACACAAACACATAGAGACTGTCTGACATATAAGAATTTGTAGATACATGCATAAATATGGACTTAAGTAAGTGTGTGTTTACGGTTTGATAGGGAGACAAATGCACATATATGTAAGAATGATAGAGTGATTGACACATGGAGGAATGGAGATACACGCTGAGACAATACTATGATGTCATGACAGATAATATCACGTGATTATATTCAAACGGAGAGGAAGGTAAGATATATTCTTCAGTAAAAATAACTTGTAAGTGTGTCTTTGTGTATAAATGATTAATATATTTCCCCTATGCCTGGCGCGGCGTGCTGTGCCTGACTCCAGCAACTGATGTCACAGTAACTATAGACTCTGTGGGGCGAACACGTACTTCATGTTAACAAGGACACGATCTTTTTTTCATGTTTATCAACAATGACATAATATTTGTGCCGGAAGTTGTCCTTTCTAATGTTTATGTACATGAGGCGACACAAAGCGTGACCGAGGCTGGTGCTTGGTGCTGCTGTTTGCCGGAGCCTGAACGCACTGCTACAAAGGATATCTTTAGTGATATGGAACTGCTTGCACTTATACATGTGTATACCATGGCTGTTTACCTCAGCCTATGTGTACATGTGCCTCCGTGTTTGCTTTCTGTTCGTCCTGGCTCGCCGTGAGCAACGCAGTGCTACCTCTGCTATGGCCACATTTATGATGCTGCATCCATGAGCAGCAGCGCCAGGCGGCGTGGGGAGGGAGCCAGCGGAGGCGGGTAGGGCAGCCCGGGAACGTTCGGACCCCATGCATATGTCAACAGTTCATAGCCTGCATGCAAGCTTTTGCTTCCTGGTGAATACGCCAGTGCATGAGTGTGCGCAATTTTATGTGCGGGAGCGCATGTGCACATATGTGGGGCTTGTTGTGCTTATATGCTTGCGCGGATTAGTACGTGCTTTTACGCGTGCATGTGTGTGTATGGAGGGAAGTGTGTGTGTGTCTGTGCGGAGGGCGGAGGTACCGGCTGGGGCCAGGTGATCTACAAGCGTTAGTCTGCTTTAAGCATTAAATGAGTTTTCATGGCTTGGTTTCATTGCCTGGTCCTGTACACGTGTCGGGGCGCCGGGGCTGTGGTGCCGCGTCTCATGACTCGCTCCCCTTAGCCTGAAAAATGAACCCGCTCGGTGACCAAGGAAAACCAAGACAATGATGTGCGACTAAGCTGCTGCTTTAACCCCGCGGCGTAATACAAGTGTTCCATGCGGTGCTTTGCGCCGGTGTCAGTCTGTCACGTCAACAAATCCACACCGTAAGAGTCCAAGCCAACATCCAGGGCACGCAGAGACATAAGAAAATATCCGCCAACAAATAATCGTCTTAGCATCCACGCCTCTGTACGAGCAGCGTGGCGGCCACGGCCTGGACGGACGGGCGCCGCTCAGTGTTGGCACGCCGGTGACTCCGCACGGCGATACTCCGGGCACTGCCTGCCTTCACGTGTGCTATGTTCATCATAATTCCGTTGTCATTCTTAAAGAAAATTACATGCCTATCCTTGTGATATATATATATATATATATATATATATATATATATATATATATATATATATATATATATATATATATATATATATATATATATATATATATATATATATATATATATATAAAATTATCAATCTTTGGAGCAGCCTTATCATGTGGGTAGTGTAATCCGTGAAGGCAGGAGCCGCGCCTCCCTTATTATGGTGGCGTCACCAGAGGATGAGGACAGGCTCGGGCTCGGGAGGCGGAGCACGGCCCTGCCCTCCCCTCCTCCCCCCGGCACAAGTCACACGCCCACCGCCACACGCCTCCGCCGGACAACAGTGACGGGCCGGCCTCATAATCTCCGTCACTTGATTCATGTTCGCGCCGCCAAAGAATTATTTAATGAAACCCTACGAAACGACAATGTTTTCTTGACTCCAAAATGAAACATCATAAAGAAGTTCTATTATAGAAAAAACGGTAGTCTTTTATGAATCCCGGGAATATTAAGAACAGTATTTATTACCGCCGGGTCATTAACGCACCCTCTAAACATCAAGATGCCCCTTTCGTGTCCCAAACCACAATAAAAAGCACAAAAACCTTCAAAGAATAATAAAAAAAACGGGTATCTTTATGTCGGGCCCGGCCATTCCCCGCGTGCGTGGCGCGATCGACGGCGCCAGGAGTATGCTCAAGGCTAAGGCGGAGCAGGAATGTTACGCGCGGGAAGCACCACGACGCGATATACACAAATTATGCTCTCAAAATGAACATCGTAGGTTTTAAATTATAGCGGCGAGCGGGGAAGGCTGAAAGCTGCAGCAGAGCCCAGCGACGCAATATGCTGAGCGTCCCACACATTACAGACGCGGCTATGGTAATACTAATAACATGCTAAAGTTATGCTCAAGTTAACGTTGCTCTATGATCAATGTTATATTGCGAGAATCCGTATTTACGTATCCCCGGCCGCTACTCGGCGCGGGAAATACCGTAGCATTGCCCTGATGAATTGCTTTGTGTCGGCACCGCCAAGGAAGGACGCCGATGATTGGAAAACAGTCCATTCTCCGCCAACCAATCAAAATTAAGAGAACTTTACTTCCATCCCCGAGCCAACCTATCGAAATTACGAAAACGGTTGAGCTTCATGACGACTTCAGAAACAGTGGTACTTCCCAAAAGTTGAATAACGTTGAAGATTATATAGCACTGCATGGAACAATCTCCTCGCCAATTACTAACCAAGCTTCAGTTTTCATACAACAATGCCATTCATCTCCAACACACATATCATTTAATTAATCAATTTCCGATGATGTTTGCGAGCTACGTACACAGAGAGACAGAGAGTGAGAGAGAGAATTTTTGTGGTGGAGACGGGAGGGCCTCGGCGGCGAGATTCCGAAGTGAAATGGGAGCATGGTTGCATTTACTCCTTTCTCTATTTCTAATTTATTCCTTTCCTGAAAATATATACATACATTACAGCCAGAACAGACTCACGCATTCACCTTCATGTATACAAACGGTGCGCAACTTACTAACTGCACACACACACACACACACACACACACACACACACACACACACACACACACACACACACACACACACACACACACACACACACATACTTTCATGGAATGGCGGAAACACACACACACACACACACACGCAGTGATGAGCCGGTAGACACACGTACACACGCACGCACAACACTTGAGGCACATCAAAGCCGCAAGCACAAAAAGGCAGACACAACAAAAAGCAGCGAACAGGGCAAAAGTGGAGCAAGCTGCGTTAAGAAGCAACAAGATGACACAGGCTGGCGCTGCTCCAAGGCATTCTTCACATTACCGAGGGTTTGATTAATTATACATCACACACTGTTATAAACCCAACCTTATAGGACAGGGGATCACATGCGTGGTCACGTACACACACACACACACACACACACACACACACACACACACACACACACACACACACACACACACACACACACACACACACACACACACATACAAAGCGCGCACATACACACACACACACACACAAGCGCACGCACGCACGCACCCACGCACGCACGCACACAACAGAGTCCATCCCTCTCATGTACAAAATTTTTCTTAGTTAATTCTTGGGTTTCACTGGTGCACCGACATGGAAGCTGTTCGGTAAAGTGCTCCCTTGATTAATTATGTTGCTGCTCGGCTGATGAGCAGGCCACTTTTACCGCGAGGAGGACGCCGCCTCCTCGCTCTGCCTTCGTGATTATATATAAATGCAACATTCATGCCTACAGCAACACCACGCCTCCTGTTAGGTGAGGCCGTACTAAACTACCGGCGGCCATTAGAGGCGAAATTATACTGCTGATAGGAAATGTATACAGTGAGTCGAGTCAGTGAAGCTTTGTTAGTAATGCAGCGCTTTGAGATAACTGGCAGGGGGAAAATAAAAGACGAAATACCGGGAAGGCAGAAGGAAACGCTCGTGACGTAGTGACGAGGCGGCGCCATAGGCGTGGATATACGTAACCAAGTTGTTGACAGCGAGGATCACCCACAGGAGGAGACAGGGAGAGAAACAAGGCTGATTGCACCAAGACTCACTCAAGCTAGGCAGTCTTCCTGTTAAGATGACAATAAAACTACACAGCCACAGACACAGGAACCAAACTGAGGGACCACCAAACTGCGGCCCTGCTTACCTGTCTGCCAGGTGTATCATGCCACGCAATGATTACCTGATGGAAATGACCGTTGGCATGAACTTTTTGTGTGTGTGTGTGTGTGTGTGTGTGTGTGTGTGTGTGTGTGTGTGTGTGTGTGTGTGTGTGTGTGTGTGTGTGTGTGTGTGTGTGTGTGTGTGTGTGTGTGTGTGTGTGTATATATATATAGAGAGAGAGAGAGAGAGAGAGAGAGAGAGAGAGAGAGAGAGAGAGAGAGAGAGAGAGAGAGAGAGAGAGAGAGAGAGAGAGAGAGAGAGAGAGAGAGAGAGAGAGAGAGAGAGAGAGAGAGAGAGAGGTAAGCAGACTTATCGAGTGATCGACAGGCCAACTGACAGACAAACTACAATTTTTACAAACCTAATATTTTTACATAATGAGTCACAATGTCTTCAGAATACACAGATATTTTACAAGCTGGCGACCTTGACCAAAATTCTGCAGGAAAGTAGTAACTAATTTAATAAACATCTAATGGCAACTCAAATTACCTTCCTCGTCACAAATATTACATTATAATAATTAGGGCGGATGATGGACGCCTGAGGGGGAACCTGTCTCACTCGCTCATGGGAAGCAACACGCGACACTTATGCGGGACTGACGAAGGCCAAGGACAATCATGACTTGCCTGATATATAAAAATTCTTCACGCTTTTTATACATAAGCAGAAGTGAAGACGCAACTTAAGCACAATGATAGCTGGTGGTGTCTGTATTGCCTTGAATGCTTGTGTTGGCTGACCTGGAAATAAGGATGAGAAATAACAAACAAATAAGGTAACAGAATTTAAGAACAGTGAAGGATGGTGTTACTTGTGTTGAATTTACTGTTTTTGTTGGCTGGGAAATAACGTTGGGAGGTAATAGAGCAAGTAAAAGCTTAAGAACAGTGAAGGATGGTGGAAGGGCGGTAGTTGAATTCCTTTACTGTTTTTGTATTGAGTGGGGAATAATACTCAGAAATTACAAAACAAATAAAGTAACAGAGCTTAAGAATAGTGAAGGGTGGTGATAGTTGAATAGCCTTTACTCCTTTAGCTGGCCTGGAAATAATGCTGGGAAATCAAAGAACAATTAAGATCAGAAATAACAGAGGTAAGAATTTCTGTATGTACCAAAAGACGCTTGACTTATAGATGTATAGCAAGGACGTGATGAAATTAACGTACTACGCATTGCAATTACATTTACTACTCAGGAGAATGTAACATCATGACAGAGGCACTCGTCGTATGCACATTAATTACAATATCCTTAGTGTGAAAATTAATCTTTGCCCGTGAGGTGAACTGAAGCAGGTACGTACATCAGACAAGGTGGTTAGTTACAATATCCTTAAGGTGTGAAAATTAATCTGGTGAGGTGAACTTAAACACGCAGCTAAATCAGACAAGGTGGTGCGAGAGGTTGCCCACTGCACTAACTCTCCCAGTGCCAATCAAAATAATATGTTGGTCGCAAGGTGTGAACTCTTGATTGCTATTGTATTTCCTTACGCTTGACAGAAAGGTGTGGTGCGAGTTTAGGTTATGATTCCGAAAGACGCCACTGAAAAATAAGACGATTGACAAAGAACTTAAAATATTCCAGTATGTGTAGTCTTCCGGGAGCCTTGATACACTAAACCACGAGCAAATATGAGTGGTTTACCTATTCTTTTTCAATTTAGAAGAGAATATAGATTAATTCATTGCTTTAGTCTATCACTTGGAAAATCTTACAAAATTTCCATACGCCATTACAAATATATTAACGTGACAAACATGACTAGCATCCATTACGACTAAGAACCTGATTGATTTCCTCAAGAATTTCGCCTTATCTGCGTTTGCCCTTCATTTATTCCACCTAAGAAGGCTAAAATTATCATTACGTTTCTTTTATATCTCAACTTTATAACACGATTTGATTTTGTATACTTATCACCACTCTTCAATGCAGCTTTCAACTTATCGCACATTGAAAGACAGAGAAGACGAACTGTACTCACTGTCTTGCTTATATAACGCTTGAATCACTTCCTCAAACTTGCAATCACCTTGGTCCCCACACAGTATGCACAACACCACTACATCAGTTCCTTTTAAACGATCAGTAAGTTTATATTAGAGTAATTCTAAATCCTACGCTTTCTTAGACACTGATCAACTTTCTGCAATATATTCTACTATGAGGAGTGTGGTGATCTCTCTCTCTCTCTCTCTCTCTCTCTCTCTCTCTC
Source organism: Scylla paramamosain (assembly GCF_035594125.1). Lineage (NCBI taxonomy): Eukaryota > Metazoa > Arthropoda > Malacostraca > Decapoda > Portunidae > Scylla > Scylla paramamosain. The sequence goes on from NC_087168.1 coordinate 20,708,646, forward strand.
TCTCTCTCTCTCTCTCTCTCTCTCTCTCTCTCTCTCTCTCTCTCTCTCTCTCTCTCTCTCTCCCTCTTCAGCCTTCCTTCCATCTCATTCCTCTCTTCACATTCAGATTCACCATTATTTACTTTATCTATAACAAATCATAAAGTACCAAATGGCTTCTTAAGACGGCGATCCACATACTTAACGTGGTCACAGTGAATCAACTGTCTTGCTTTGGTCGTCTTCACAATGCGGGACTTCAATGAGGTGAGGAGAGTCCAGTCTTACTTCACGAGATGGATGGCAGCAAGAATGCCCGATCTTCATACAATGCTGATGTGTCACAGTTACATTCTCGCGGAAGCCAATATTCATACACATAAAAGAAAATAGAACTACATGTAAATAGATTCCTGGTCATTTTAATTTTCGTTATTGCGTTCCTATTGAATTTTATCCAATATAGTAGTTTACATTATCGTAAGTTGTCGCCTTGTGCAGTGTTTCGTGACTCTTACTTAGGCACCAGATCTTATGTATTCTTTTTTACTTAGCGCATATTTGGGTGTTGGTCAACATGCTCATATATTAAGCTGAAATATTATGCTCAATACTGTCAAGATTGCTGAAATATATTGAAGCTTGTTAAAACTGTGAGACTTAAAATATTACGCTTAATATTGTGAAGGTAGCTAAAATATTATGAAGCTTGCTGAATATTATGAAGGTTGATGAAATATTACGATGAATATTATAAAGGCCGTTGAAATATTATAAAGAATGATAGAATATTACAAAGGCAGCTAATTACCATGATTCCAGACTTGCCCACATCCAAAAGTTCCATTTTACCAGAGAGAGAGAATTACATAAATCAAACACGGAAATTGCTCAATAAGAAATCTTGTTCCTGATCTTACTGTACTGCTAAAGACGACACAAATAAAGTGCAGAATGTACCTTTTTTCTGTAACTGACTCCTTTTTTTGCTTCCGGACGCTTGAGATGGACGCTTCTTCCGAACGCTTGAGATTTCCTGTCACGCGATGTTTAAAAGAGATGAGACAAATTAATGTAAAGTTGGTAAGAAAACTCAGATTGAAGCAGAAGTAAAGATATATACTATGCGTGAGTGTGTATTATTCCCTCTGAGGAAGATCTGTAAGCGAAACGTATGATAATATAATAAGTATAACAAGTGTATGATAGAACTGTTTCAACCGGAGTTTTCCCAGCATCCTTTCCTCTCATCCTACGCAATGTCACACTAGTACCGAGAATGACAGGGTGTGAAAACTGAATGCAAATATGAAATGACACACTATTTTCAGACAAGCTCAAATACAAGACGGAACTCGGTAAGATCCAACACAAGTCACCCCACAAGACGACCAGATAACCTAAGGAGATGAAACGCCATTAAACTGATGAAGCTGCTTAAGACATTTGTTTCTTTCACCTTATCTTGTAACCTCGAGACATTACACAACGATAACATTACTCTCTCTCTCTCTCTCTCTCTCTCTCTCTCTCTCTCTCTCTCTCTCTCTCTCTCTCTCTCTCTCTCTCTCTGTGGACACTTTCCATGTATATACTCTACACCCTAGTGGTCCCATGCATAGAGGAGCGGTAATACTGTGAACTCAAATACCTTCCCTTCCTCTGTCTCCTTTCTCTCTCTAATGGTACTCCTCACCGCTGTTCTTTATCTCAGTGGTCATTGTTATACTAAATTTATCAGCGCCAGGGTATCTTAGTTTAGAGGCTCAGTAGTATAGGGTTTACTGCAAAATGTATCGCCCATTCTGTCAATTTCTGTAATGCGAGACGACAGTAGTATTTGGTAAAGTTATGGATAGGGATGGTAAGAAGATGTAGATATGTTTTATAAAGGAACTGCCACGTGTAGGTGTTTTGTGGCTTTCCTTACATGTTCTCATGTTCCTACCATATTAATATCCAAGGGAAAATCATCTTGTTTTTCGTTCTCTGTCTTCCTGTAATCCGGCACTTTGACAATGTATGGATACCCGAAGAATTAAAGATCATAAGAGCATAATGAAATAAGGAAAGCTGCAAGAAGACATCAGACCTACACGTGGCTGTCCCTGTATAAAAGATGTCCACCTATTTCCATCATTATCGCAATCAAGACGATGCTAAGATTCCTGTCCTTCCTTCCTTCCTTCTTTATTCTCCGCAGCGGCATTATCAAATTACTCAATACGCGAGGTTAATTTGATTTTTATGGTACAATACATTTTAACAATACAACATAGAATAAAATAAGAGAATTGCAGCATTTCCTCCTACATTTATGCAGTTTTTTTTTCCCCCTCTTCAAGAACGACAGTAAATATTATGCTTTAAGAGGCTTGGTGTAACGATTTTAGAGTCATTTTAGGGACATGCTACGACTTACATGTGCTAAGATGTGAAGAACAATAAATTTCATATTATTACTATTATTATTATTATTATTATTGTTATTATATTATTATTATTATTATTATTATTATTATTATTATTATTATTATTGTTATTATTATTATTATCATTATTATTATTATTATTATCATTATTATTGCTAGTGGATAAAGTCAGTTGAAAATACACGCCCTTCACTTTATGTATGGTGAACAATAAAGAAGAAAATAACTGCAAAACACGTCTTTCTTGCAAACATATCTACACCAATATTACTTTTATTATTATTATTATTATTATTATTATTATTATTATTATTATTATTATTATTATCATCATTATCATTATCATCATTATCATCATCATTACTATTATCACATTCGTCTGCAGTCCCTTCACGCCTCGGTCAGCAGCCCCTCACACCCAAGACAGTTACCAGGAAGCAATGACAACCCCTTCACTGCTCTAACCTCTTCGCCACACCTAGAATGCAATCACTCCTGCCAAGCCACACAAATGAATATCGGCTGCATCACACGAATAGAAAAAAAAAAAAAAAGTTAATCAAAACATTAATATATAAAAAGAAGTGAGGAAATCGTTAAGTGGCAAATGCTGTAGTAGCACGTCAGCCACGTCAAAAGTGCCTCCACAAAATGGGTTGAGAGACACATGAATGACACATAGCGACTCTGCACTCAAATATTACCTAAGCACACAAATATTAACCAGTTTGGCTTGCGGTCACTTTATTTCTGGCAGTATATATTTTCCCCCTTACATTATGCACACACATTGCTTTTGTACACACAGCACGGGGTACCAAGTATGGCTTCGCTGCGATAAGTTTTAGGCCAATATTTATACATCGTCAGGTTGCGTTACGGAAATTTATGTTGCCCTTCACTTATCACGGGACTTTCGTTGCTTCTCGTGTTGTCTGAGGCACGTGACTTCTGAATACTGTATATAATCCCCAGCACGTGATTCTTCATTACATCAAGCGTAACTTTAATGTTTTAAATGAAAAGCAAAACAAAAGACTCCATGCAAAAAATGTGAAAAAAAATAATGATCTGCTTATTCTTTTGCACGCTGTGATTCATTTAGCTTGATTTCATTTAAGCAAGCGAAAAATGCAACATTCTCCTGACCTACCAACACACAGGTGCACTACAGGTACGCTAACTAGCTCAGGTGACACTCAACAGGTATGCAAGGGACACACACAGGTAGGCGTTGGTTCGCTGTGAGTGCAGGTGGTGCCATACACAGCATGGTGCCAAGGTGTGAGTTGGTAGTGCAGGTTTTCAGTGAACGTTTAAAACTGGTAAGATTTATTTTGTTATAGGAAATGATTTGCGTGAAAGTATTGGCGAGACTATTCCTGTGTCTGTCTCTCAAAGATTAATATATTTTATTATTTATCACATGTATTTTATACCATTCTCTCTCTCTCTCTCTCTCTCTCTCTCTCTCTCTCTCTCTCTCTCTCTCTCTCTCTCTCTCCTCTCTCTCTCTCTCTCTCTCTCGCCAATATGAACAAAAAATTCCGTTTCCATTGGAAAAAAAATATATTAAAAGTTCTCACACCTTGCACACGAGACAGGGAGTCACCTGCAGTGGGAGAAGACCCGCGCCCCGCCGCCCCTCGTGGGGTCCTGTCAAGGGACGCACCGCCCGGGACCTTCCCGGACCAGGTACACCGCTTGGCAGATTCATGGGCCTGTAGCTCACCTAATAAAGCTGTCAGTTATTTCTGAGGCTCCTCACAGGAGTAGCATTTTGTGTTTTGCGAAAGGAAGGCGACGAGAACTCAAGCCCTGGAGAGCAAGGCGGCGCGGCCAGAAAGCGTAGGTGCCAGATTCTTAGATGAGTGTCGGCCGCCCCCGCCGCTCAGGCCGACGCGAGGCCTGCAGGAGACGACGCCTGCCGCTCCTTGCCGCCCGACACTAGGCACCTCCTATTTCTATGTAACATTTTCACAAATAATGATGACTAATGGCAATCTAATAAAAAGACCACCCAACATTTTCTTTTAAATCACGAAGTCATCTTTGCTGCAGCAGCCTGACGACATTCCCAAACATCGTCTTCCGGAACAGCCGTGGCGATGATTGATAGCTTCTGATCACAGCATATACCAATGCATATACCAACAAGTCATACATAACTCGATGTATGAGAGCCTCGCTATTCTGCCGGCAGCTCACCCCGAGCCTCCACGCCCAACCTTGTCTCCTGATGCTGGTAAGAACGCACATTTAACTTAGAAGACCTGCAGCGTGAAGGCCTTAAGGTTCGTTTAATTCCTGTTTGTGTGCATTTCGTTAGCCATTATTTTATTCCTACCAGAAGAAGCTTTTAAAAAGCTCAATATATAAAGAAAGCTTCCTCTCAAAACATTCCGAGGATGGCGCCTTTATGTTATTCCGCAAAAGAATATGCAAGAGGAATGGAAATGAAATATAGTTTATGTCAACAGCAGAGGGAGGTGAAGTTATATAGTTTTAGAAATAGAGGAAGGTGGTTACAGTATGTTAGATATGGTTACAGAATGCTAAGTACAGAATGAAAGGAAGTTACAGGATATTGGGTATAAGGGAAAATAGTTACGGTATATTTGTTATACAGGGAGGTGAAGTTACAGGGTGTTAGATACAAGAGAGGTGGAGTTACAAGATGTTAGGCATGGAGGGAAGTGAAGTTAGTGTGATTTAAGTAAGGAAGGGGATAAAGTTAGTGTGTGATACAGAGGGAGATGGAGAGGGACAAAGGGAATTGGAGTTACATAGTGTTATAAAAGGAGGAATATGAAGTTATGGAATGTTAGACACACAGTGAGGTGGTGTTACAAGATATTAAAGATGGAAGGGAGGTGGAGACGTTACTTCATAATCCCGAGTAACTGCCAACACTTCAGAAGCGTTAACTACCCTACCGTGATCTTGAGCGCCACTAACACCTGCCCACACCCTCCCCACTCACCGCACACCTCAATGCCACCAAGCGACAAGGTACTTCAAGCTCCTCAAAACTTAAAATGAGCGCCTGTACATTTGTTCTTGTATTCCAACTTCCTTCCGCACGTGCTGGAAAATTTTCTCTTGGCGCGATGCAAGCAAAGTGTTCCTGTAATTCTTGACTCCCTATCGTATATGTATTTTCTCAATGGTAGCCAGAAGTACATTACGCGCTATTCCACGCATCCGCCTAAATGTCTTTTCTTCACGGCGAGTTTTCCTCTTGCTTCCTTTTGTACGCGTGGCTCTCGTGCAGGTTCCGGGAGCACTTCCGTCAGCGTGCTGTCTTCCTATTATTGTTGCCTGGAAAGCTCCCTGCATGAGTCCAGTCCGCCGTCACTTTTTGCATGTCTCCCAGCTTACTGCTTCTGCTTCACGTGTCACTGTGGTCACGCCAGAGAGGAGAATGTAATGTCTCCTGAATTGTCTTTATAGAATTATATAATTGTTTTAAAGTTACTCGTTATTAATGCATGCAGATGTTTGAAATGCTTCACTCGACCAGTTCTAGTACTAGTAATGTTCAATGTCCCACGGGAAAAGAGAAATATTTAAAGCATTATGAATTCTTTAAGACATCCTGCTAATCCCTTTATAATACACTGCATTTTTCTCATGACAAATTAACACTGCAATTACCACAGCCAGCAACACTTAGTTAATTGGAATATAAGGCGTTGTAGTGCACAGGGAAATATCTGCCGGTGGCTCTTACAGTTCTCAGAAAAAGTATTCATTTTGAGACCATTCTTAGCTATCCGCACTCACTAATACCAGCATTGCCTCCAGAGTGTTACGTGAAAAAAAGTTAAGAAAATAATCAGGCAACGAAGATCACTTGTCTCCACCCACGAGGAGTAACTGCATGAAGGCGCAGTCACCCTGACGCATCACTCTTCACCCTGACATTGCTGTTCTTCAACCTGACACTTCACACGTCACCCCTAATACCTCACACTTCAGCTTAAACGTCTCACACCTCAATCTGCAAGCACACACTTTACTCTCACACCTCACTCTTCATCCTGACACCCCACACTTCACTCTTACACCTCACTTTTCATCCTGCCACCTCACACTTCACTTCAAACACCTAACACTTCACCCTAGGTACCTCACACATCATACACACACGCCTCAAACTTCACTCTTAGCATCTCTCACTTCATCTGAATACCTCAGACTTCAAACTGACCACCTCAAGTAGATTACCCACCCTCAAAACACCACCACGCTACGATTTGAACGCACTGAAGACAACGTACATTTATCATAATCAATAAAAGATATAAAAAAAAGCTGGACATGTAACACCACACACAGTTTGCATTGAGACACACATGGAAAGCCAAACCAAGGATGAGTAAACGCTGATCCATGAACACTGCAAAAGCAAACTACACAACACAGTGCCAAGATAAGTTCGTCACGTTGATAGAATTGATAGAAACAGGGAAGCACACGGAAATTTAACACGTATAAGCATACCAGCCTATTGACAGGACACTGCACATCAGGACGCAAGGGAACCGTGACACAAACCCCTCGACATGACTCCCAGCGGGTGTGTGGCAGCAGGAGGCCGCCGCCCCGCCCTCTCCACTCACTCTCAGTGCGGGGCTGACGCGTCTTAGCCATACCGTCTGTGGAAGAAGAAAAGGAAAGAAAATTAATAACACTTTCTTTAGTAAAAACCAGTATAGGTGACAAATGCGATAATTACTGAAGTGACAATTAATATCGGTGATTCCTTTAAGAAAATATACATATTCTACTATAAAATTTATTCATCTTATGACTGTCTTAAGAAAAATTAAAATACTTTCTCTAGTCCATTAACTTCAATGACACATACATGAATAGGGAGACAACTAACCTTAATAACCCTGAAAATGTGTTAGGTACGATGATATACGAGTATACAATCTATGGAGCATCATTATATATTCTACTCTTTCCATACTAACGTGTCTCCAGTATAACATCTAATAAATGAGCGAGAATTAACATCAGCAACTTCTTTTATAATATGTCTTATTTAATATGCAAATCAACCATACATCTTAATACAGCTTATAATAAAATAACACATTACATACTAGTAACTATTAAAAAAAAAAGAAAAAGCAGGATAACAATAGTTAACATTTGATTATTATACGGTGCAAGACAGGAATGATAACATCTACACTTTCCATGATGACAATAATAGTGATACAAGTACAGAACCTAATGACTGAATGACAGAAATATGATCATGATTTCCATGAATAATTACTTCACTTCACTCTCACCGAGACTCTTGCTGACACGCTGTAGAATAAAGAAAACACACAAAATTTTTTCCACTTATTGCTGTTCCTCAATCGTGTCACTGTTATACTTGACATTTCCTAAATAACACCGCGAATATATGGAACTCAGCTTGTATATATTAGAAAAAAAATAAATAAAATGTAGATCAAAAGCAACACACTCATATATATCCATTTTTTGCTGTTGTTCATTCGTGTCACTGCTATTCATGACATTTTAGTTTTCAATACACTTGAACAACACTTTGCATATAAGTAACCGTATCTGGATATATCAGAAAAAACGCGTCATACAAAAATTAAATGTCAAAAATGAAAGACAAAACATACAAACATATACATTTTTTGTGGTTACTTAATACTGTCACTGTTGTACGTGATAAACCTGAATAACATTTTGAGTATATGTAAATGTGCTTGATATATCCCGAAAAAACGCGTCATACAAATATAAAATGTCGAAGATAAAAAGACAACACGTAAATATATCCGTTTTTTGTGGTTAATTAATTTTTGACATAGTTATACCTGGCGTTTTATTTTCAAATACACCTGAATACCTTGAAATTTACGGAACTGTGCATGAAAATATTAGAAAAAAAACACAACCATATCAAAAATATATATCTATATAAATAAGCACACACATATTTCCATTTCTTGAGATTTCTTACTTTTTCCATTATTACTCCTAGCGTTTCAATTTCTAATGGACTTAAATAACTTGACATAAACCGAAAACGTACCTGGATATATTACA
>NC_087168.1:20722149-20724649 GCF_035594125.1 Scylla paramamosain
ACACACACACACACACACACACACACACACACACACACACACACACACACACACACACACACAGCGAGAGAGAGAGAGAGAGAGAGAGAGAGAGAGAGAGAGAGAGAGAGAGAGAGAGAGAGAGAGAGAGAGAGAGAGAGAGAGAGAGAGAGAGAGAGAGAGAGAGAGAGAGAGAGAGAGAGACATTCTTCAAACCAGCGGAGAGTCATTTCAGACCTCTGGGAAAATGATCAGAATATTCCTCTGTCCACCATATATTGCAGAATGCAGCAGCGGCCGGGATCATGAGCAGACTTCCATTGAAAATATATATTCCAGACGCTTCAAAGGCTGGAGGAGGAGGGGCAGCGCGTGACAGCCAGGGCTCCTACTGCCATCAAGAGAAGGAGAGAAAAAGATGAGCTCTTAATATTCGCATGTCCGCCTCTGTGATCACACCGGAGGGTCTGACGGTGAAAAAGACCACGAGGCACCATTTTCCCGCGGACAAGGACCCGGCCACCTCACTTACAGAGGAACGAACGCGTGTCATTCAGCGGTGGGAGACAGATGAGGGTGTCAGAGAGGCGGTATCAGGAATATGGTGTCAGGCGAGGCATCACCAGCTCGCCACAAGGACGGAAGAAAAGGGGAGACGTGATGCATGACCGATGGCAAATGTTGTGTCGTCGTCGGGAAAGGCTGCCCCGCATTCCTCGCTGGTCAGGGACACGCCTCGCTTCATGTGCAAATTTACAAACGCCAACAATTCCTCGTAGATGTATTTCAAATTATATGAGCTGTAGTGGGAGCCTATCACAGAACCCTCTAAAGAAATTCACGTATTTTCGTTTCGACCTGATAATTTGAAGATATTCAGCGCTGTTTGCCGCATAGTTGTAAGGCTGCAAGTGGCTCCAGCGACCCGAGGCTCGTCCTGATTTTTACGTCTCCTCCGTGAATACAGCAGCCAGGCTTTTATCAGGGATGCCCATGGCCAGGCGGCTCCGACTGCCAACTATTCATTCTCCCTGACGGCCGCCTCATCACCTGTCCTCGCCTCCCTTCCCATCCAGAGTTTCGCACGGGAGCAGCAAACGAGACAAGCAAGAAACAGCCGTGCGCGAAAGGACACGGCTGCCTGCCTGCACGAACACTGCCATGCTGCATCAAGGCAACGTAAATATTCCAACCTAATCCCCTTCAGTTTGGTTGTGTATTCAACGTGATGGAAATATTATACATGGCTGGGAAGACTTCACGGCTGATGGACACTTTCTTAACTGGGTTTCTTTTTGTTACAGTTCAGCCGGCGTGGTTTACTTTGACAAAACTGCGTACTTAGAGGTCATCACGGTGTTACGTCACGGATCCTTATAAACAATATTTTCAAGGATATAACGAATGAAAAATGAAAGAGCCCCTAAGTCAGACAAAAGCGGTTTAAGATATGAATTTCTCTCTCTCTCTCTCTCTCTCTCTCTCTCTCTCTCTCTCTCTCTCTCTCTCTCTCTCTCTCTCTCTCTCTCTCTCACACACACACACACACACACACACACACACACACACACACACACACACACACAATTCATCACCTCATGTGTTATATGGGAAGAGAGAGAGAGAGAGAGAGAGAGAGAGAGAGAGAGAGAGAGAGAGAGAGAGAGAGAGAGAGAGAGAGAGAGAGAGAGAGAGAGAGAGAGAGAGAGAGAGAGAGAGAGAGAGAGCACACCCATCCTCGTCAGGCCAGAATGAAGAATACGTGCACTACCACACACACACACACACACACACACACACACACACACACACACACACACACACACACACACACACACACACACACACACACTGACAGGTTTCCATGGCCGGTCAATCCTGGCAGCACCACAACACTAATATATACATGACCTGCCCGGAGACACACGCACCTTTAAAACTGGGATTACAATAACAACATTGACTTTAATACAGCAGCCAGCCAGACCCAGCCATGCATTAAGTAGACACGGAAAAAAAAAAAAACTTCGCATCATTCAACTCCTTTTCAAATTTCTAATGCTGTGACGTAAAAATTTTCTCCGTATAAAAAAAAGTTTATTATTTTAATCAGAGGAATTTCTCGGCTATGTAAAGGTGGCAAGAAAATTCACAGCACTTTTTCATGAGGGGTGAATAACCTGCGATCGAGTGAAAGAACCTGTAATTCCCGCCAAAGTCTTCATAACGAGATTGTCCGGCTGCTTCTTAATTATTAAATGGCAGTACCTCAACTTTACCGTGCATATATTTGTTCCTAAACTTACGTCAAACTCATGTATGTATATGCAGACACGTATAGCGGAAGGTAAATATAAAGTTTACGATGCGAGCTTCCTTGTATGATCCACCTGTGTATTCGCCTTCAACAGGGAGGCGGGCGGCGGCGAGGCGTGCGGCCGTTCGATAGCGTGAGCGGCGCGTGGCCAGGGAAAGGTCGGGGCTGAGAGGGTCGGGACGCGGCCAGAGGAGGGACAAGATG
>NC_087168.1:20727149-20734649 GCF_035594125.1 Scylla paramamosain
ATTTCACTCGATACCAATAAAACTCTGGAGAAAGCTGCGCCCTTTTTTGTGACACCTCCCCGATACTTTTCCCACACCGTATAATGTAACGTAACAAAACTTTCCCTTGCACGCTGCTGTGGCTGACGCCTCCTCCTGACTTCTGGAAGCAAACTCCAGAAATTTAAGATTCGGAAAGAAAAATAAAGAACTGACGATAAAACTTTGAAGAAACAGAAAATAACCAAATAAACTGGTAAAGGCAAATGTGCAGAGCAAACAAGAAAACAACAACAGAGGCACACACAAAACAGATGCACATAACAACACTCGTAAATACATTAAGCGACAAGTGATGAGCGGCAAAACTTAGCCGGAACTTGCCACAAAAATGTCTGCCGTGCACTAGTGTGGGATCTGAGTGAGTGAGCTTCTCATGATCGGCAGGCATGAGGCGAGGGTTCTTCAGTGATATGTTATCCTGAAGTCCCTCTCCCTTCATCTAATACTTGATGGTCAATAACAGTTCTTCCTTTAACTAATATAAAATAAATGATGTCAATGTCGCCCTTCCATCAGCTAATATATATAGCGAACTGATTTCTCTATCGCTCTTCCTTCACATACATATATAATAGCTTATGTCTTCCTTTACCTTATACCTAATCCACTGAAGGACACTTGCTATATATTTCTTGATAGTTTTCTCATAATTCTTTTTTCCATATTTGTACAAAACAAGAGAGAGCAAAAAAGGACGTTTAAAATACATCATCATAAGCCATATTCTGTGACTTACAATACAGTACATGTTATCATTGTTCTCTCTTCATCTACCTACTAATATAAAATGTTTTTCTAGTACCAATAAGGCTCACAGTAAAAGACTTTAACTTTTAACTTAACCTGAAAACTTTTAATACATATAACATAATACATTATCTCCACTTCTTTTCGGTAAGTCTGTATTCAGTTGAAGGAGAAGCACAACCCACCCCATCTCACCACAACTCAGCCCGACTCAACACAGCATGTGGGGGGCGAAAGACACCAGCAGGAAAGAACAAAAATATTACGGCTATAAATACAAGAGTCGTGCGTGCGATCTAATAATTACGTAAAGAGGAAAATTTAACAGGGACGTGAGGTTGAGAAGGAGATAAAAGAGGCGGTGTTGTCGCTAAGTGATGCATCGTGGCACCACAAAAGTCATTACACGGTCTTTTATATTTTGCCGCTAATTCTTAAACTGACTCCGCAACTCTGTCTGCTTTTGCGCTTTTCATTCCTGTAGTAGTGACTGCAACAACAAAACAGGAACAAAAATGGAGACGATGATGATGATGAAAAGTGGATAACAATTATATCGATAACAGTATTAGTATTAGTATTAATAGTGGTGGTAGTAGTAGTAGTAGTAGTAGTAGTAGTAGTAGTAGTAGTAGTAGTAGTAGTAGCAGTAGTAGTAGTAGTAGTAGTAATAATAATAATAATAATAATAATAATAATAATAATAATAATAATAATAATAATAATAATAATAATAATAACAGCAACAACAACGACAACAACGACAACAACAAAAACAACAACATTTACATATTTTTAGTTCAAGGTCAAATCTTTAAAACAAGCATAAGATAAAAATCATAATGACAACACCAATAATAACAACAGAATAAATAATTAACAAAGCCAAAGAAAATATTCCATGAAACACCTTTTCTCCATTTTTTTTTTTCTTTTTCCCTTCGCTGTAATATTAAAACATAAATATTTCAGAACAACTTAACTCTCTCTTAACTTTCACGATACCCAAGAAAGACTAAGACATGAGTTCTAGACGCGCAGCAGCAACAACAACAACAACAACAACAACAACAACAACAAAAATAGTGATAACAATAATAATAAAAATCAACATAGAAACAGCAACAGCAGAATCAAGAGACATAGTGTTGATGGTATTAGTACTTCAGATCACCCTGCCCCTCACTCCCCCAAGCACCAGCCAAGACAGCACCGAGGCACCACAGAGGCGGGGCGTTGGCGGGTGCTGGAGGGCCGTCATTCACTCCTGAGAAGCACAGAGCTCCACCACCTGCCTTGAGGAGCAGCGTGAAAGCTTTCTTTGTGGCGGCGACGCGGCGAGAGGCAGCCAAGTGTCGGAAGGACCCTCAAGTTGCCGCCGCCGCCGCCGCCTCTGCCGCGCCCCCTTCTTTCCCTGACGCTATCCGCCGCCTCCCCGCCACCTCTGCCGCCTTCGCTCGCACCTCCTCTCCCTCGCCTCGCCCTTCCAGCGTGAACTAGCGACAAACTGTAGCTTTAATCCAGTGAAGAAATTCATTGAGATTATAATACGTGATTTTGTGTATAAAAGCGTTAAGTTTCATACAAGGAACCCAAGCAAGCAAGCACTGATTTTCTCTAGTTATTTTTCTTTTTTAATCTTACAAATGTATTATCGTATTATTACTATGATCATCGTATTTATCATTGGTTTTCCAGCTCATTAATTTCATAATAACCAGTAGGCACATCAGCAGCGATCGGAATTAAATAACTCAAAACTTAAAGGGGAAAATAAAATGTCTTCACGGGGAAAAAATATTCAGCGACAATCGAAAACATTTAACGTAACACTGACTTACTTATATGAATTAAATTTCTTGGTATTTCACACGTAACTTCATTTTTTTTCCTTTTTTTTTTTTTTGCAAACAGAATTTTTTATTATTTTTTTTCTTCTCTACTGGCTTTTTACTTTTCATTGTGCATAGTTACAAATACTCATCATCTGGCGTGGTAGGGATAAAAGTGAGTGTTTCTTTCTGCCTTCCGTGTGTAAAGGTTTTGGCGGTGTGTGTGTGTGTGTGTGTGTGTGTGTGTGTGTGTGTGTGTGTGTGTGTGTGTGTGTGTGTGTGTGTGTGTGTGTGTACTATGAATCCATGTGTGTATGTGTCTGTGCAGAATAATACATTAAAAACTATACTTAGATGTTTTCCTTATATGTAATTTCTTCCGAACTTCACTAAATATTTACATCACACATTTATCAACACATATACACATAAACAAATAAATAAACAAACAAATCACAAAATACCACTACAAATAAACAAATTACCTCATAAAACCAAATGAATCATAAGAAAATGCAAAAACACAAATAAACAGACGAGCAACAATGAAGAATCAAGTTAAAATTGGTCAAAACAATAACATGAAACACACGGGATGTAACTCACGCCACACTGATGCACAGATTAATGAGTTTGTGCATGAGACTGATGGGGAAGATAAATTGATTCATGCACGTCACCTCCTTCCCTATAATTCTCCGCATCAAGCAGCTTTAATGAATGAGCGCCCTGTTTTGCATCACCGCATGAAACAGTAGACGGGACAGATATGGAGATAATAAAAATAAAACATACAGTACACAGATTAGAAAGTAAAATAGCTGACAGTTTAGAAAAAATAGAACAGTAGACAGATTAGAAAAATATTAAACATTAAAAAAATAACAATTGACAAATTACAAAAATAAAACAGTTGGCAGATCAGGAAAATAGAACAGCAGATAGATAAAATAATATAATAGAATAAAACAGCGAATAGATTAAAAAAAAAAAACATCAGACATATTAGAAAAAATAAAGCAATATATATATTAGAAAAAACAAAAACAGTAGGCAAACTGAATGAGGGGATAAGATAAATAATACAATATAACATCCAACAGTGCACTAAAATATGTACCTAGAATATGACGGTATCTTTTACTCTAAGGGTGCCCTCCTACTCCTTCAGGTATTGGGCAGAAGACACATAGCGGAACTAACCAATGTTTGAGGTATATCTTTTGAGTAATGTTAATCTCATTTTCAGGGTGAGGTTAAAATAAATGAAAGTTAAAATGAACCTGAAATCTGAGAACTCGTAGTAGTAATAGCTGTAGTAGTAGTAGTAGAAGTAGTAGTAGTAGTAGTAGTAGTAGTAGTAGTAGTAGTAGTAGTAGTAGTAGTAGTAGTAGTAGTAGTAATAGTAGTAGTAGTAGTAGTAGTAGTAGTAGTAGTAGTAGTAGTAGTAGTAGTAGTAGTAGTAGTAGTAGGGACTGCTTCATGTAGGATTAGTCTTGCAGATTCCCATATTTTCTTACATTTCTTATTGTAAATAGTAGTAGTAGTAGTAGTAGTAGTAGTAGTAGTAGTAGTAGTAGTAGTAGTAGTAGTAGTAGTAGTAGTAGTAGTAGTAGTAGTGGTAGTAGTAGTAGTAGTAACAGCAACAATAACAATAATAATAATAATAATAATAATAATAATAATAATAATAATAATAATAATAATAATAATAACAATCTATCTTAACACCTCTCACAAATAAAAAGAAAAAAAAGAAAAAAGAAAAAAAAGAGCGGCATGTTATCTGAGAAACGCAGCCGAAACTGTACATAAATAGCAGCTTGGGCGAGGTGATGTTTATGCATGGAGGGCAGGGCGGCGGTAATGCCCCGGCGGGCGGCTCGGCTCTGCCCGCACCACCAAAAGTGTCGATTAAGCCTTTTTAGCAATTGTAATGACGTCAAGTAGGTCAGTGATGTGGATTTCTTTTATCGCAAATGTCACCAAGGTCGGTATTTCCCCGCCGCAGCGCCCATCAGGAGTCATCGGGAAGGCTCCTGAAACGGGTGTCACCTCCCACCACACCGCAGCGGCTCGCCACGCCCCGCCACACTTAGGCCTCTGTTCTGGTTCACACTGTTCTTTGATTAGAGCTGTTTTTTTCAAGCCCCAAAGATTTTTAGTTGAGTTATTGTGGGTGTTTTCAATTCCTCTGTGATGGTGCACGGTCCTTGATAACTACAGTCATGAGAACATCCCAGAAAACTCTAATGACTTTTACTAAAGCTGATACGTTTACAAATACAGTCGTAAATGTTTTGTAGCAGAAAAAGCACAAAATTCAAAGCCTCCGTGATAATAAAAAAAAAAAGTAAATAAAATAATAATAGTTATAACCTAAACATGCTGCTACTAATAATAATTATAATGAAAGGAGGCAATTTTCTTCAAGATGTACTTGTTGTAAAGTTATGGCTTGGTGCTACTGATGATTTTTTTTAACCCCTCAGGGTACGTTAAGACACCAAGACACCGCAGCAACACTTCACCGCTCGACCAAAGCGAACACGCACAAAAAAAAAAACAATCACTGCGAATACTCCAAAAAAATTACGCATATTTTTTCAGTAAACAAGAGGGAAAAATCATGAATCAATAAATCATAGAAACTTCATTTTTCTTTCAAGGTGGCGTACCATAATAGTGAAGACGTAAAGAGAATGAGACAAACCCCCGCTACCAGTTCGCCCCTAGATCAAAACAAATACCCACAAGAAAATATTAATTGTGACTACTCAAAAAATATTTTCCCGTAAAGCAAAATATTAAGCGGCAATAAACCACCCATGCTTCCTTTATTTTCCAGACGGTGTACTGATGGATAAGTAAGGAGAGCAAGCCATACCCCGCTACCAGATCGTTCCGTCCCGCCACGACCGCCGCTCTTCCAGTCTCACCGTCAACCCTGCCACTGGATCACCTAGCAAACTCCAGTATCCGTATATGCTTCACGAAGTAACCACCAGCACTAGTGAATATAAATGAATTAAAGATAAATAGATGAAAAATAAATTCTTTCGGTATCCTTCAGGGATTCAAGCTACCCCAGGCCCCTGGGTAAGTGACGCCCCTGGAAGGACATCTGCACACAGCCTGCCATGGTCTCGCCGGGCCGCCGCCGCAAGCCACGCTGCAAAATTGTTGCTGTGTCAGGCTTCAGCGTTGCTCTTTTTAACCTACTTTTAAAGGGGAAAGTTTTTAATGCTCTAAATATAGCCTTTTTAGATTATAAACATTTAGCGCACAGTAAAGACTTTAATGATAAGAGTTTTTTTTATTTGCTGCCACTAATTACAGCGCTTGACTTCTAATGTTTATTGATTCATCAGCATACTTTAAATGCAAGCGTAGTTTACAAGTGAGTAAGCATGTGCGCCTGCTTACGCAAGCCAGGAAGAAAAAAAAAAAAAGAATGGAAATTGGTCAGTATTATATGAAATGCGTGTATTCATTAATTAACCCGGGTGGGGGGAGGAGGAGGAGGAGGATGAGGAGGAGGAGGAGGAGGAGGAGGAGGAGGAGGAGGAGGAGGAGGAGGAGGAGGAGGAGGAGGAGGGAGGCTTGAGCGCCATCACAAGGTAATCTTTTTATATTGGTCAGTGGGTGAGGGAAAAAAATGGCCTTCACTGTGTCCTATTTTTCTTCTCTCTCTCTCTCTCTCTCTCTCTCTCTCTCTCTCTCTCTCTCTCTCTCTCTCTCTCTCTCTCTCTCTCTCTCTCTCTCTCCCTGCACTGTCAATATAGAGGCCATGTGCTCCGCCCAGTGACGTCATGCACTCACGTGGCTCCCGGAGTTTGTTTACTAGTAGTACTTTTTGTGGATAAAATACGCACGTGTTTGTTGCTTTTTTAAAACAAAGCTTTATTTTATATGTGTTTATTGAGCAAAAATGAACGAGCCAATAGTGTGTGTGTGTGTGTGTGTGTGTGTGTGTGTGTGTGTGTGTGTGTGTGTGTGTGTGTGTGTGTGTGTGTGTGTGTGTGTGTGTGTGTGTCCGTGTGTGCGTGCGTGCGTGCGTGCATGAACGTGCGCATGTTTATGCGCGCGAGTGAATGTTTGTGCATACATCTGTACAAGCATAGGAGTATGTAAGTGCGTGTGTGAGTGCGTGAGTACACGTGCGTTTTTAGAGAAAACTTCAACATCAGCAGCAGGAACAATAACATTATGAGTGACGCCAAGCGCAGCACCTGCAGCATTAGCAGCAGCGGCCATGGCAACGGTAGACTTAGCAGCAGCATCGATCATAACAGCAACAACAGTCTGTTGCAGCAACAGCAAGAACGACATCAGTAGTACCAGCAGCGGCAGCAGTAGCACCGTCACCACCAACAGTAACAACAACAACAACAGCACCTATATTAAGTACCATCAGCAGCAGCAGCAGCAGCAGCAGCAGCAGCAGCAGTAGTAGTAGTATATACCAGCTCTATCTGCTGCAACAGCAGCTTAAGAAAAGTGCAAAAAAACGTCTATGCCGAGAGCAGCAGAAGTGGCAGCAGTAACAGCACCAGCAGCAGCAGCAGCAGCAGCAGCAGCAGCAGCAGCAGCAGCAGCAGAAGGAGCAGCGAAAGCGGCGGCGGCAGCGGCGCCAGCGGCAAGCATGAGAACAGCATCCCTATCTGCCTGCGGCCTTATATTGTTATCGGCAAACCTGAAGTTGGCAAAAATATTACCCTTCATTCCCCCTGACGTCTCTCCTCATCACCACGGCCGCGCTGGAGTCAAATTCATAACATCCGTCATGGTATTAAAACGCGCGATAAGTCCCGACACTCTTACAATTTATGGCATCACACTCGCCCTTACCATAACATTCCCTGGCGTACTTTTTCCC
>NC_087168.1:20742149-20757149 GCF_035594125.1 Scylla paramamosain
GTGTGTGTGTGTGTGTGTGTGTGTGTGTGTGTGTTTTCTTTCCTCGCACACGACATACAACAGGCAGTTCCTCAGCACGGGCGGCGCTGGTGGTGGCGGACAAGCAGCAGTACAGTCGTATTAATACAACACACACAGGGCGCCATCACGGCTGGCCGTCCCAGGAGCCGCGGCCTGCCTGGTGCCGTCGGCCGCTGCCCGGCGGCCCCACATCGTCTCGCCGATCATGGTGGCGTCGGGAACCAGTGTCGCCGCCGTGTGCACATACAGCACAGCAACACACCAGAAGCGAAAACACATTTCCTTTGAGTAAACATTCATGGGGATTCATTTTCGCATTTACCCCACGCCAGGAAAGTCTGTGCAGTGTGGCGAGGAGCCGCCGCGGGCTGTCGGCACAAGCACACACGGGGTGCCGTAGGAAGCGTCACGCTCAAGGAGCCTCCTCCCGCCACACCGCCACACGGACACACAGGCACGGTCTTTCCTAATTCACCATACAAAAATTATTAATGGAGATAATACAGAAAAACTCACCGGTTTAGTCTAGAGTTAAAGCGAAGTGCTGATGGGTGAGGGCGGAGCAGCAGGCGCGTGATGGGTGGGAGCGCCCCTCCCCGCGACTGAGGCAGGGGGCCAGCCTGCCATGCTTGCCCTGCCCCTCACCCTTCTACCAGA
The DNA here is from genome assembly GCF_035594125.1 of Scylla paramamosain. NCBI lineage: Eukaryota > Metazoa > Arthropoda > Malacostraca > Decapoda > Portunidae > Scylla > Scylla paramamosain. Next base: position 20,742,828 of record NC_087168.1, read on the forward strand.
TAAAAAAAAGCTTAACCTTTCTCTTTCTGCTTTATGATATTACTCTGTTTTCTTGAAAACTCTAACATTCTTGTGTAACTAAAATACTCAACTGCATTTTTCCTTCTTCTGTGCCATCTATTTATAAAAAAAATATGTTGTTATTAATGGTAAGTGAAAACAAATAACCCTTTATTCTCCTCATTATCACTGATAATCATGCTTTGGTATTATTTCTTTCTACTAAATAAATAAGTGATAATTATATTACAAAGACGACACCGTGGCAGGGAAGGGAGAGATGAGTGACACCTCGCCGCCACACACCACACTCTAAGAAAGAGGGAGCGTCGAGGGTCTTGGTGTAAAAACAAACCAAACAAAAAACACGACCCTGAACTCAAGCCGCTTTGAAGGACTATTCCAAGACCCATGGCGTGAGTGTCATGAGGAGGAGCGAACATCTTGCTGCATCACCTCATCAAGCAGAAGCTTTGCCACAGTGGAGGAAACCCAGAGGGAACCCAGAAGCCTTCCCAGAACCAGGTGCTCCCTTCCTCCCTCCCTTCCCACCATGGCCTGGCCACACAGGTAGAACGGGGCTGCGGCTTTACGGCTACAGAGTCCATCTTTTAATCAGTAGTAATTAGCGCATACTATCTTATTAAGTGAAGGTGTGGCTTATCAGGAAAGTATGAAAAAAAATTGGAGCGGCTTCATTACCCTGAAGCATTAAAATTGGATCAAGCTGCCCGTGTCACCTGTTGTGTCTGTTCCTCCGCCTCCCTCAATTCACTTATCGCGTCCCAACGAGGCAAAAATACGTCAGCAGGTGTTGTGGTGCCACTGGCCAGCCTGCGTCCACGTCAAAGCTCACCTCGCTGCTCTGTATCAGCACCATACACCGTCAAGGCGGAAGCATTTTGCCGGGAACAGGGAAGTGTAGGACGCAGCGCCGCACTCAAGACTCGCCTCACTCAGTTTGGTCACTGTTCTCTATCCTCAATACCGCTATTTGATTGACTTCACTATATGTTTCCCCTTAAGTAAGGCACACTAATGCCTGCTGCGATCAGATACACAACAGCGGTGATCTGTCACCGCCTTGTATGCATCACAATCTATTACATCATGGAGCGCATGATTACATTTTAATATCTCATATTAATTCAAGGGAACTGCTAATTTTATCTAAATATGCTATATATTATTCAACTCAGGTACACACACACACACACACACACACACACACACACACACACACACACACACACACACACACACACACACACACGCACACACACACACACACACACACAAACAATTATATATATATATATATATATATATATATATATATATATAACACACACACACACACACACACACACACACACACACACACATACACACTTTTTCCCTCAAGTTCAGTGTGGCGGGTGGAGGATGGCCGCCTCCCGCTTCATGACCTCCGTTCATCCACTACCACAACCATCATTAGCCCATGTTAGTCCATTGCAGGACAAAGGCTTCTCCCAGTTCTTTTTCCACTCTGATCTGTTGGCTGTTATTCTGCGCCATCCCGACGCGGCATATTTACGGAGCTCTTCTCTCCATCTGGCTCTCTCTCGCCCAAGCCTCGCACTGCATCTCTAACACGACAGTCAAGGGCCCTTCCTAGTTCTCTACATCATATCTACAACATGAAGTACGTTTGAGACAATGCACACACACTTCAAAGTTTGTTATTTTCATTATCCATAAATCTCTCTCTCTCTCTCTCTCTCTCTCTCTCTCTCTCTCTCTCTCTCTCTCTCTCTCTCTCTCTCTCTCTCTCTCTCTTCCCCTCTGTGCTAGGCTTGAAGGCTTCCTCTTCATCACCTCCCCCAAGCTCCTTAGATTATCCCGCACCAACTTTTTCTCGTCCCTTGTGCGATGTCCAGCTATTACAAAGCGGAATGTTCACTTCATACACCATTTTAAAACGCTCTTACCTACTCTTTTAAGACAGGAGAATACAAACCATTCCAACTATATGGAGTTTTAGGTGTTGGTCGTAGAGTAGTAGGTATGTCAACAATCTCATATGTTATAATCTTGTATTTTTCCCCCTGCTCTTTACAAAATGTTGTATTAGGGATGCTGTTTGCTTCTCGCACTTAAGAGACAAGGGGGAAACTGCTGTATACTTAGGGAACATTTTCAGACTTACATACTAAAATCATACAACACGTAGTCACATTTACACCAGCTCTCAGTAAGCATACACACACAACTACACCGCACACACGTCCATACATCTGAGCATAACCTATACACACCCATATCTATGTACCAACTACTTAAAACCATACACACACAACTTCACCACATACAACTAATACTAACCATGGTCTTCCTTACGGGTCCTGTATCATTCAGTTAATTTGTTTAGCACACAATTAAACCTATATTCTGAATACCAGATACTTACAACTTCACCACACATGCATTCTACTATGGCCATCTTTAATTCATTCCACTACAGGAGTATGGCACACGCAGTCACACCCATACACTTCACCATATATCCATACCCATATATATTTACATTTTCTTTTTACTTCTATTAGTGAGTTTGGCACAAGATCACGGCTTTCTATATTTCAATCTATTTCCTGGACAAAAGCTGCACGAACTTTTTTTTTCTTTACTTCTGACTTTAAATTCAGTCACATAACAGCCACCTACATTTCAGTGTTAAGCTTGAAGAAATCGTGATCTGCAACGACGAAATTCGAAGACAACCTTGCACACCTCTTGGTCACAACACTTAGGAGAGCTGGTTCAGGGAGTCAAAAGCCTACAAGATGGTTACAAGAAGGATGTCAGAGTATTTCTTTTTTTTTAATGGGATAACTTGAACTATTATCGAAAAAGTAACGACATTTCAAACATTACCGAATTTTTTTTTAGATATACCTATTATTCTATCTATCATGCTGTCACACACACACACACACACACACACACACAAGAAAAGAGATGTTTATATATATGAAGAAACTCAGCTCCACAAATAGAAACATTACAAGAGGCGGTGGTGGATCAAGCAAAGAAAATCCATAAATGAAAGAGAAGAGTAGAGAGCAACACGAGGACAGAGCAAAGCCTGCACAGTACTACCAGACAAATACACACACAGACAGGGCACAAATATATACAGATAGAAATGGACACGAGCAGACAGACAGGAATATAAATACTAGATAGATATGGAATGGCCGATAGACATACCAAGATGAATGGATAAGTATATTAATCAACACACACCCAACACAGCCATGCACACACACACACACACACACACACACACACACACACACACACACACACACACAACTATTCGTTCAATAATGCAGCTAAAATATGTAGAGAAATATATATTTTTCAACACCGGTGATAGAAATAGGTAGTTATAATCAATAACGAGGTAAGTATTTATTTATCCATTTACTTATTTATCTATCTAACAACCTATTTATCTATGTTTGTACCTATCTATCAATCTATTTATCTATCTATCTGTCTATCATTCTATTTATTTATTTACTTATTTATTCATTCACATATAAAATTTTCAGCTGCTATCCATTTATATAAGTAGCCAATAAGATAACAGTGACAATAAGCGTTCTATCAGTATACACAAGGCGTCATCACCTCCAGGCTGACAGTCACCGCCTCCTACACCGCCACATAAAGATACACTCCTCTAACACGAGTCCTTGACGACATCCCGGAGTAGCGGCAAGGAGCAAGCAGCCACCAAGCGTCACTCTGGATGGTGGCGGGCAGCGCGTCGTGTCCGCCATCTGGGGTGTCGGCGACCGGGACCAGGCCGGACATGCCATCGCCGCGGCCGCGTCCACCGCCGCTCACCACCACCAGCACCGCCAAGCACCGCCGAGCACCGCCAAACACCAAACCTTAAGTGGCCCCGGAGAAGTAGCCAATGATGCACTTCTTTGTAAGGACACGGAATGTCACCTCAAAAAATATCCACCGCCAGCGTCAGCCACTCCGACAGGCGACCCCGACGGCATCATCCCCTTCAGTATGACGCCGCCCTCATCGATCTCTCCTCACTCACTACTACAACCAAACATGAGTCATGTAGGTCAATGACTTTAAAAACAGCACAGTTCACATTAATTCAAAAGAGTGAGAATTCAGCGACCGGGAAAAATCTCCGCAAAGATTGGCACTTTTACCTGAATTCTATTTTTGAATATGAGGAACGCTTACACATCTGTGCGTACGCGTGTGTACGTGTGTGTGTGTGTGTGTGTGTGTGTGTGTGTGTGTGTGTGTGTGTGTGTGTGTGTGCCTGGACTCTTTACGCGCTCTTTTTGTTTTGGTGTTTGATGCGTGCACAATAAATTATTACAAATTCATTACAAATTGGCTAATTTGTTGTCGGCATTTATCCATTTCTCAAATATACTCCATTGACATCAGATAAAGCGAACTCATCTCTCTCTCTCTCTCTCTCTCTCTCTCTCTCTCTCTCTCTCTCTCTCTCTCTCTCTCTCTCTCTCTCTCTCTCTCTCTCTCTCTCTCTCTCTCTCTGTCTCTCTCTTTGTGTGTGTGTGTGTGTGTGTGTGTGTGTGTGTGTGTGTGTGTGTGTGTGTGTGTATATATATATATATATATATATATATATATATATATATATATATATATATATATATATATATATATATATATACATATATAAAGAAAAGAAAAGCAGAAAGAGAATCATTACTACACGGGAATATTTTTCACGATAATGAAACATATTTCAGCGACACTTCTCTTTCTGCGACCAATTTTCTCATTAATTATATATTTCACGCATCATGTTACTAGTTGCTGGCCATCCTGGGGTCACTGGGATTAATATTTGGGAAAAAATATTAAAAACTGCTTATTTCATTAGGTCAACATTTTGCAGGTGTGCCATCGGTCTTGCTAACACGTGTTTTGCCTCGTCATTTAATTATTCTTTCCTCAGTAATGAACTACTACAGATGGCAAAAATATATTTCTTTGTTTACTTGTATCATTATTATTTGTTTATTTACATATCTATTATTCATATATTTACATATTCATAATTTATTTACTTACATGTGTATTAATCAATTGTGTCTATATCATTTTATCAATTAACAATTTACTTATATATGGAGATTTTGTTGATAAATAGTATATGTCATCAATACGAGAGAGAGAGCGAGAGAGAGAGAGAGAGAGAGAGAGAGAGAGAGAGAGAGAGAGAGAGAGAGAGAGAGAGAGAGAGAGAGAGAGAGAGAGAGAGAGAGAGAGAGAATCTTATATGCCAATACACAGGCAATTGTTAAGAGTTTCAGCGGATTTTCATAACACAACCACTCGTATGGATGAAAAAGAAAATTTTCCGTCAGCTCACGCCATCTCTCTCAAGAAGGTAAGCAATGTGATTCCCTTCAGATTCCCAGCTGTGGTAGTCTATAACTCTATCTATGCCCCGGTGATGTAATTACTGAACTCCTTGGGAGCATCACGAGGAAAAGATACTATTATTAACACTGCTTCACGAAAAGAACCGTAGGAATAATTGCAAAGCCAAGAAAATTAATCAATAGTTGAAAATAAATGTATGGAGGAAAAATATACTGAATTCCTTAGCAGCATCAAAAGGTAAATAAATTATTATTAATATTGCATCAATAAGTTAACTGTAAAAATTATGGTGAAACTTCTTACTGCTATCTGGAAGCAAAATAACTGATAGTTGTGAGTAAATTGAAAAACAAGAAAAAAGTTACTGATAGCACCACGAGGCAAATAAATAATTGCTAACACTGCATCAAGGAAAAGAATGTGAGAATAATTTTAAAACTTCTTACTGATGTCACGAGGTACATTAATCAGTACCTGGGAATAAATCTATCAACAAAAATATACTACTGAATTCTTTAGTAGCTTCACGAAACAAAAAATATTACCGTTACCATTGCATCAAGATAAAGAAGTGGAGTATATATAGAAGTAAGTATTAATATTACGTAATAAATTAATTAATGGCTGGAAAGAAATGCGTCAAGGAAAAAAGGTGAAAAAAAAATAACTATGAAATTTCTTAGCAGCATAACGAGGCTAATTAATGAATAACCTTAAACAATCCATCACGACAAAAGAAACGTAGGAATACTGACTGAAACTCTGAGCAGCGTTACGAAGGGAATTAGTAACTGCCAAAACTGCATCAAGTTGAAGAAACGATAAATATAATTACTGAACTTTTAATCAACACGACGAACCAAAGAGTAGAAAAAAAAAATTAAAAATACAATAAATAAAATAAGCACATAATTCCTCAGCAGCGTCACGACACATTGATTAATTTCAGTGAAGTATCAAGAAAAAATAATTGCAAAAAAAAAATAATAATAATCTCTATCAAATAATAATCTCAATAAACACCTTCCTTGGGTGTTGCGTCAAGCCACATCAGGTAAAACCTTGTATTAAAGATCCAGCAGCCACACTAATGTTCGTATTATCATATTAATACAAACCTTAATCTCAATTGCCTTAAAGTATTTATTTCGCTGCCCTCCCTCAATTAAATAATCCATCTAGTAGTGTCTGCAAATCGGTCTCCAACGGAAATCTAAATACAATTAATGAAAGTGGTAATTCTAGATATGATATTATATTTACGAGCTTATATGCTACATAATATAAGTTTGTTTGTGTGTGTGTGTGTGTGTGTGTGTGTGTTGTGAGGTTAGCGTGCCTGGTGCTCTCAGGTCCTGCAGGGCGTGGTGGAGTGGGGCTGAGAGGGCGTGCGGGCGTGCCGGGCCAGGAAGGGGCAGCAGTGAGGGGCGTGAGCGGTGGGGCGGGAGGGCGGCAGCGACCCGTGGCGAGCAGCTCCCGCAGAGTTGGGCGGCGCCTCCAGCTCTGGGCCAGACGCGGCCAAAACAAACACGGCAAAACTTTTCCTTTTCGTATTATTCTTCCTCAGATAAACAACCTTAACACTCTGCTTGGAATAATGAAAAAAGGTCTATTTATAGTGGCTTCTCAGTGTCTTTACTTTACTCAGGTGGGTATGAAATATTTATTTGTTGTGATTATTTACTTGGGAGGATTTCCCAGATAACCTTAACGCTGCTTGAAATAATAAGGAAAACATTTATGGTGACTTCTAATCCTTTTTCCTTACTTTCTTTACGTGGTTATGGAGAACCCACGTTATTTTTTTTTCTATTTTTTTTTTTTTTTTTAAGACGTGGGTTTTACATGTAAACAACTTAACACTCCGCTACAAATGTATATATAAAAAAATAAGACTGTCGTGATTTCTAAGCTTCTTTCTCTACGTTCTCCATTTTATTGTGAAGCGTCGATGAGTTGTTATTGTTTTGACGGGCGAGTTGCACGTCCATGATCAACAACGCTGTAAAAGTCCACCTCAACTTTCCTCCAGTGCATTACAACAGTCGCCGAGTTACACCTTCACCTCCAGCCCCTCATTTCCTGTCGCCACCGTTACTAATTAGCTGAAGAACTGTAAAATGCATTATTCATACGAACAAATATATATATATACTTCAAAAAATAAGTATTCACTACTAGCACAAGCCCACGAGCATTAAATGAGGGAACTAGCATCGCCCGAGCCACTTTACCTCAAAAATCGGTCTTACATCGGCGAAATGTTCTTGTGTGAACGTAACATATATATTCAGTATATTCGGGAGGAAATAATTCTTCAATCTCTGAATATGCAGCAAGCTCGGGACTCCTAAATACATACTCGGGAAAAAAGAAACTCCTGTTCTAATTTCCGCCGCCAGATCACAACTCCCCATCACGCAGGCTGAGAAATTCCACCTTAACTTATGTAGTGAAAGAATACAAATGTTCGCGCGTCTCTGGCCAGCGCGGGAAAAATAGTACTCAAGTAATATGCATAAATCTATAAAATGCATTTATGCCAGACAAATCAAAATCATCTCCTTTTTCCTATAATCTCGTATAATCCGGAACACCCACTCAAGGCATACAAATGTTTCCCTGTCGTGCAGCGCTGGCAAGGGAGGCTGCGGGGAAGGGGGGCGAGGGAGGAGAAGGAGGAGGAGGAGTGAGGAGGAGGCTGACTGCAACATGGAGAAAGGGAGGAGTGCTGGAGGGGCCGCGGGAGGCAGACGATGGCCACTGTTGTATTTTGTAATTACATGGAAAGCGTAACAAGGCGGTCGTGTCTCCGCCTCAAATATTGGTCAGTAATATTCGAGGTAATATTTAATGGCGTGGGTGAGGTCTGATGAGCCGCCTGACAGCCTATCCTCCTTTGTTATTATCCACCTCCCGAAATTCCTTGCATTTGAGCAGACTCCTTAAATCATGGCCATAATTTTGGTACCTACAAAATATGTTTTTACTCCTCGGAGCCTCGGTGTCTCGCGTTGGTATCTGGAAGCTGCGTCAGGTTTTCCGAATTTATAGCTTTGTACCCAAATGTAGAAGCGCTTCACGGGTCGTAACTCAGCCTGATAACTATTCTTCGTCTCAGGGCCTCGCTGGCGGCGGGTATTGCTCGCCAGGCAGCCGGTGAATTCCTCGAACGGGGCATAAAAATCCTCACGAATCCGTCGCCGCTACACTCGACAAAATATTCAGAATTCGCAGCTGAACCTTAAATAACGCCATGCATTCTTACGATTCTATACAGTGTCTGCCACGGTCACGTATAAAATACCAGCAGCGACCATTAGCCTGTCACACTTGCATTCATCGATTATTCATTGAGGTGTTACCTGCAGGCTTCTTGCTTTCGGTTGCCATAACCTTTTTCCCATCTAGTGTTGGCCGCGGACTTTTTATTTTTGATCCGTATCCTCCAGCCTCGTTAAGCTGTACCTGGCCGGCGCTTCCTCGCTGCACCTGCCGGAGTTGCCGCGCTTCACCTGGGCAAGGCAGCCGCAAAGCACCGAGGCAAGTGTTGCCATTTACTCCGCGGCTGAAAGGTAGCAGTGTGCCGCTGTTTTGTAGCGCTCACTACATCTCGTCATTCTGCAAGTTAATGATCTCCTCGCCCTCCACAAAACTCACTTTAGAAAACATTTTTTTGCTTGTGCATTTTTTTCTCTCTCATGATATGCGTAGCCACGATAGATGTGCCTAACCAAGATAGACAGGCGGCTGAATGGGAAGTAACGTTAACTTCAATACCTCGCTGAATGAGTACAGGTGCTGCATGCTTCCTATTCCCCCAGGCGGTGTACAGCAGCGCAACATTCCCGTGTAAATGAAACAGCCTCAGTCACCAAGGCTTGCAGTAATCGGTGCCATCCCACGCAGCGCCGCCTGCACCTTCAGACCCCTCCTTGGGCGACGCCTGCACCGCTTGGTTACACGCTCAGCACGCTCCTCCACCCGTCGCCTTAACATTACCAGCAAGCCCTTCCTCTTACCACTAACATGGGTAATAACAATACCAGAAAGAATACCGTACGATAAAAGTGTAAAATATACATTTTGTGAAAAAAGTAAATAAGCAAAACAAATATATAAATAAATAAATATATTAAGAAAAAAAAAAAAAAAAAAAAAAAATATATATATATATATATATATATATATATATATATATATATATATATATATATATATATATATATATATATATATATATATATATATGTATATATATATATAATATATATATATATATATATATATATATATATATATATATATATATATATATATATATATATATATATATATATATATGTATATATATATATATATATATATGTATATATATATGTATATTATATATATATATATATATATATATATATATATATATATATATATATATATATATATATATATATATATATATATAAATTTTTTTTTTTTTTTCCATTTATAATTATTTTATTCATTTATTGATCTCTTTTTTCATGGCAGTACATATGAAGCTATTTGTCATTATCTAGAATTTATTCATGCGAACTGTTATTATACTAACATTTACATGAAAATAAATGCAAATAATTATACATGAGACTTTCAGCCTTGTTGCTGATCTCTTGACAATGACTTATTCTTGAGGGGGAAAAAGAGACAAACACGTTTCCAGAGAGGCAACATACTGGACATAATAATATCTTAATTAGCTGTGTTCTCGTGGAAATGTTGACAGTAAGCTTCATGAAGGCTAACTTCTAGACACTGATTAATGTGTCTACTTTCAAGAGTATATGTTAATATGTCATCCTTTCTTACATTTTGCCTACATAAAGTGAAATAAAACACTGAACTTTATCCCAATAGAAAATAAAAGTCAACGATGAAACCAGACTATTGAGAACACCACTGCAAAACATTATGACACACACACACACACACACACACACACACACACACACACACACACACACACACACACACACACACACACACACACACATGTGCTCCCTACCACCACCACTACCACCACCATCATCAACTTCAGTCTGGCGAGAAAACACTTGATCTTACACATTTCCTGTCGTGTAGAAATAACACATGTTACAATGGTCGGGGCGAGTGATCATCTTGGGAGTAAAAAGGCACAGCGTGAGTCGTCCTCGTGTGTCGTAGTTATAAACAGGTGTGCAGCGCGCCCACACTTTTGCAGCGGAGCGTTTTGCAGCGCGCGTCATCCTTCAGTGTGACGGTTTACCTGAAGCTGGAAAATGGTTAACTACTTTTTGACGCAAAGCCTTAATATTTTGCATCACGCTGCCTGTCAAGGAAGTAATGTGGAGGCGGGGCGTCACCTCACCACTTGTGCCGCCATCTTGCTGGAGCCTGGCATTTCAGCGAGGCCTGGAGGCTCCATAGCAGGCAGGCAGAAGGGATGCTGGACGCAGGGCACGTAAGGGCGCGGCAGGGCGGCAATAACCCACGCAAGCTGAAGGACGCTGGAACATCATCGTGGAGCGGCGCCTGAAAACTGCAGCTTTCAGGAGTGATAACACAAGGCAAGAAATTCATGCTTTATTAACTCCGGAGTTTAATGTCCTTGTGCCAGACTCATATTTCCTGGATATTTAATTGGATTAAGCTACGACTCAGTTCAGTTCGCACCATTTAAAGTGCCTAATGACTTTCGCCTGCATATTCTGTATTCACTCCCTGTATAAGGAATAAAGCCAGTTATCTCAGCTGGAATGTAATTAACCGAGTCTCCAACAGGCGACAGTCCTCGTAAAAGAAATAGGAAGAACATTCGACGTAAAATTACGAGCGAGCGAGAGGGCGGCGGGCACGACGGCGTCTCCTGGCGACGCCTCGCGGCCGCTAATGATCTCATCTTCGGGCTGCGCCAACACTCTAGTCGGGCCATTACGTTCCCAAAATACCAAGAATGGCATAAAATGGACGATGTTGGGCCTGATTGACCATTTGGAAGTAAGCACTCGCCTAAAAACTGGAGAAGCCCAGTGATATGTAAATGCTGAAATCCTGATTGTAAAATGGATGATTATCGCTGTGTACACGTATCGATAAATACTGAATGGCGTATTGATATTTTCACAAATCGCTATTAAGTGTTATGAGGGGAATTATACTGCAGGGAAAGTGCTGCAGACGAGTTTTGGCTGTGGAAGTTTGCCAACTATTTAGCGTGTGAGGGTGGTGTCCGGGCCCGCTGTCCACACACCGATGGCGCTCGCGGCCCAAATGCGAGGCGAGAGGCATGAGGAGGCATACACTCCCGCCGCTGCCCGACCCGGGAAAAAGCATTTTATTTTATCCCCTTCCGGCCCAATGTTGAGCGGCGGGGGTCAGGTCACCACCACCACCACCACCACCACCACCACCACCACCGGAGTAATCAGCGTCTGTCTGCTGCTGCTTGCTGCTGTGTGACCCTGCTGCTGCTGCTGCTGCTGCTATGTTGAATTACCAGTTTAGTCTCTCTCTCTCTCTCTCTCTCTCTCTCTCTCTCTCTCTCTCTCTCTCTCTCTCTCTCTCTCTCTCTCTCTCTCTCTCACTCACACACACACACACACACACACACACACACACACACACACACATATCTATATCTATCTATATATATATATATATATATATATATATATATATATATATATATATATATATATATATATATATATATATATATATATATATATATATATATATATATATATATATATATTAGTTAGAAATTGGCATGGACTGGTACGGTGCCGTGACTTGTGCAGAAGGTTGGGACAGCCCTTTGTTCAGCAGATGACTTGGAATGGCTAATGATCACACGCGCGCACACACACACACACACACACACACACACACACACACACACACACACACACACACACACACACACACACACACACACAGTCACAGATTTCTGTGACATTTAAATAAAAGGACTTGGTCATATTCTTTCTATGATATTCCCAGTACTATATGAGGCAGAGAATGGTTTCTACAACAAGCAAACTAACACAAGAAACCTATGTCAACATGACTGAGGATAAATAAAGTCAGAAATAACAATCTGACTTTCTCTTCACCACCTACAGGAGGTAAATACGGAAAATGTAGAAATAAAAAAATAAAAATAAAAAAGGAAGCAGCTGAAATGAAAAGATAAAATATAAAGATCCTTCTCAACAGAAATCAAGATCAGGTAGTTCCTGTGACAAACATTTTTATTTATCATATTTCTATAAAATCCCAACAGCACAATGTGAATGTTCATCCAACCTTCTTATGCCGTCTGAAGTGTAGCCGCAGCAACTCTCTCTCTCTCTCTCTCTCTCTCTCTCTCTCTCTCTCTCTCTCTCTCTCTCTCTCTCTCTCTCTCTCTCTCAAATAATAATACAAGTTCAGCAACAAGCATATACATCTGCCTATGCCTTGCGAGAGCAATATAATATTCGTCACAATATTAGGCATCGGGCCTCACTGCAGCTGCCTCCTTCGTCTGCGCGAGGCTGGATGTCTACATCAAGAGAAGCGGTGGTTAAATGTAAGTTTATTTTTTCATCACGAGAAGGAGTAATTTTCTTTGAGGTGCGGTAGTAGTTGCGTTTTCCATCCGCTGGGTGGGCTCAGGATATTACGATTCATCACTCATTAAAGTGGTTCTCTGCTCTCTTTGGCGAAGCGTATCAAATAACAGCGCGATGGTCATTATCCTTTGATATGTTCCAGTGCTCTCAGATACGACTCCCCGCTGTTCATTCCTGACGTAACGATGTTTTGTGGTGTTGACAATACTCGGCAGGATCGGCGAGTTTTGATGGCGCTGCGCTACGTTCCTCCGATGCTAATGGTTACCTCGAAATGGGATACAGCACGCAGAAACGTAAATGGCATAGTGTACCCTTTAAATGTATATAATTACAACCATACCGAGCCCCTAGCAAGCGTCGGAGTGAGGGACGCACATCTTCATTAGTTATAGGTAAGCAGCCACGTTTTCAAATCGCGCAAAACACCCCCGCAGAGTTTATAGAAAATGAGCATTTTGTGCGCGGCTCACAGAAAACTTTCCCCGCCCGTTTTTTATGCTCCGCGGCGTAAAATCCTAGCGAGGAAAAAACTGCTGCTGTTGCCTGGGTGGGACTTGTGCAGGCTCAGAGGAGCCGTGCAATCCGCAGGTTTTGTGTCTCTCTCGACTCTTGTGCCTCCCGCAGCCCTTCCGGGAACCCGCAGGACCTTCAGGATAGCCTAGTGAGTGTTACGGAAGGAAGGAAAAGGCTTTTACGGCCTCGCATGTGAGCTTTAGCGGAGATATTGAACCGTCGAGCGGCTAGCCGGCCTCCCTGTCCAGCCTGGCGCGGGCAGACATTTTGAATTCTGCGTGAGGCCGGAGAGTGAGTGAAGTGAGTGACGTAGAGGGATTATTGGGTGGCCGAGACGCGGCTTTGTGAAGCGAGGTGTCCACTGCAAGTCACTGAACTCCCGAGGGAACTTTGTCATCCCTCCACCGCCTTCATTCCCCGCCAGGAGCCCAGCCAGCCTCCGCCGCGCAGCCCAGCCTGCTCCCGGCGCATGTGCCCCCGTCCCCCCGCGCCACCCTCACCTCCACCATTGCAAGGATGGAATTCATCACTCTCAAATGCTTTGATATACTGCAACATGCATCATCACCACAAAACCTGACTCGTAAGAAAAAAAAGTAGGATGTGTAAATGAGTTCTCTAACACGCCTCGAGTCTGGAGGTGGCTGTGTGCAGCTGGGGCGTGGAGCGCTTGATGACTCTTTGGTGTAAATATTCTGAAATGAGCATTTAATCCTGACTGTAA